>NC_067407.1:135870111-135992108 GCF_009764475.1 Pristis pectinata | reverse complement strand
CACCTACCCTCCCCCCCTCCCCCCTACCTACCCTCCCCCTCCCCCAACCTACCTCCCCCACTCCCCCTCCCTCCCCCTACCTACCCCTCCCTCCCCCCCTACCTACCCCTCGCCCCCTCCCCCCACTCCCCCTCCCTCCCCCTACCTACCCTCCCCTCCCCCCCTCCTCCCACTCCCCCTACCCTCCCCTTTCTCCTCCCCTACCCTCCCCTTCTCCCCCACTCCCCCTCCCCCCCCCCACCTACCCTCCCCCCCTCTCCCCACACCTACCCTCCCCCCACTCCCCTACCTACCCTCCCCCACTGCCCCTCCCTCCGGTGACCCTACCTGCATCTGGCCCTCGGTGTCGCGCACGGAGACTGTGTGGCAGGCTGGCGGTGGAGCCCGAGCGAGGCCTCCTCTCCTGCCGGAGCAGCTCGGCGCCTGCACCTGAACGAATGCCGCATCCGGCCCTGGTCCAGCAGCTGCCGGGGCCGCTGCGGGGGCGAGTCGGGGCCCCGGGCGCTCGCCGCCGCCACCTCCCCCTTGCCCGGGTTGTTGTGGCTGCTCTGCTGCTGCTTCCGCCTCTTGTACTCCAGCACCAGCTTGCCGATGGTGCGGTCGGTGGCGATGGTGTAGATCCTGCTGCCCGCCGTCTCCCACCACTCCTTCCTCCGGCCCGGCTCCGGCTTCTCCGCCTGGTTGCCGGGCGACGGCTCGGCCAGGTCCTCCGCCGTCCCGTCGTCCGCCGGGCCCGGCTTCCCGCCCAAACGTGGCGGCGGCGACGCTGAGGCACTGGTGCGTGGCCGGGCGCCTTCCTCCGACGGCGTCTCCCTGGCGGTGGATGGGCTGGAGCCCTCGGAAGGGCAGGCAGGCAGGAAGAAGGAGGGCGGCGGCTGCTGCTGCTGCGGCGGCGGCGGCGTCGTCTCCTCGGCGCAGCTCTGCAGGTCGAGGTGCAGCTGGATGTAGTTGCCGCAGACCTCCAGGCACAGCTTGTGCAGCCGCCTCACCAGCCAGGCCCAGTCGGCGTTGCTGCCCGGCTGGATGCTGAGGGACGGCATCCTCGCCCGCCACTGCCGCTTCTCCTTCCCCCTGGGCGGGCTGACCTGCGCCGTCTCCTCGAAGATGTCCTCGTCCTCGGACGAGCACTGCTGCGACGAGTCCGAGCTCGGCTCCCCTTCCTCCTCCTCGTACAGGATCCTCTTGACCTGCTCGGCCGAGATGTGCTCCTGGTTGGTCAGGATGGCGCAAATCAGCGCCTGGAAGTAGAGGCTGAAGCTCATGGCCGACTGGCGGTAGAGGTTGGCCGCCCCGCCCACCCCGGACACCTTCATCAGCAGGTACTTGAGGCCGGGCCGGGTGTCGAACTCGCGGGCCGTCCGGTACGAGTCCAGCAGCAGGTCGAAGATGACGGCCAGGTTCTGCATGGAGATGTAGCGCAGGAAGCCGGCTGGTCGGCTCTCTCCCGAGCCGACGGTTCGGTCCGGGGCGTCGGCGCTGGGTGTCGGGCCTCTGACGAACTCCTCCAGCAGCACGTCGTACAGGTTCTGCAGCAGCACCTGGTGGGACAGCAGGCTGACCACGATCGTGCGGAACGGGATGCTGCAGGGTTTGAAGGGAGAAGTTTAGACAGTATGGAACGAGCTACCAGATGAGGTGACATAGAAAACCTACAGCACAATTCAGGCCCTTCGGCCCACAAAACTGTGCGAACATGTCCCTACCCTAGAAATTACTAGGCTTACCCATAGCCCTCTATTTTTCTCAGCTCCATGTACCTATTCAAAAGTCTCTTAAAGACCCTATCGTATCCGCCTCCACCACCGTTGCCGGCAGCCCATTCCACACACTCACCACTCTGAGTAAAAAAACTTACCCCCTGACATCTCCCCTATTACCTACTCCTCTGCCCAGGACCGCAAGAAAGTTATGGACACCAGCCTCCCCTCCTTGGACTCTGTCTTTACCTCTCGTTGTCTTGGCGAAGCAGCCAGCATAATCAAATCCCCCACCCACCCGGGACATTCTCTCTTCTCTTCCATCAGGTAGAAGATACAGGAGCCTGAGGACGCATACCACCAGGCTTAAGGACAGCTTCTACCCCACTGTGATAAGACTATTGAACGGTTCCCTTAAGCAATGAGATAGACTCTGACCTCACGATCTACCTTGTTGTGGACCTTGCCCCTTACTGCACTGCACTTTCTCTGTAGCTGTGACACTTTACTCCGTACTGTTACTGTTTTTACCTGTACTACATCAATGCACTCTGTACTAACCCAATGTAACTGCACTGTGTAATGAATTGACCTGTACGATCTGTATGCAAGAGAAGTTTTTTCACTGTACCTCAGTACAAGTGACAATAATAAACCAATACCAAGAGGGTTCTTGGTGATGGGTGCCGCATTCTTGAGGCACCGCCTCTTGAAGTTGTCTTCAACGGTGGGGAGGGTTGTGCCTGTGATGGAACTGGCTGAGTCTACAACCCCAATATGGATATTGGCCCAATGCACGCAAATGGGACTAGCTGAGGTAGGCAACTGGTCATCATGGGCGAGTTGGGCCGAGGTCCTGTTCCTGTGCTGTATAACTCTTTGGACACAGCAATGTGTGCTTGGGTGTGTGTATGTATGTGTGCACATGCTTATGAATGGACCTCTCACGCTGTTACAAGACTCTTGAAAGGACTTCTTATGCAATAAAGATGAACTCTTGATCTCTCAGTCTACCCTCGTCGTGGCCCCTGCACTGTCTACCCGCACCTGCACTTTCTCTGTAACTGTAACACTACATTCTGCATTCTGTTATTGCTTTTCCTTTTGTGCTACCTCCATGTACTTGTGGCTGGATGGCATGCAAAGCAACCTTTTCACTGTATTTTCAGTAGATGTGACAATAATGAATCAACTATGAATGTCTGTGATTTGAAATTGAGTGCCTGAACAAGTGTCGTGAGCGTTTGTATCTGTGTATATAGAAGTCATAGGCATACAACATAGAAGCTGTCTTTTGGCCCACCAAGCCTGCACCAACCATCAGGCACCCATTTAGTCTACAGGCAGTGCCCAGATATCAAATGGGTTCCATTTTTACAGATGTTTCTTAAATCAACTCCTGTTTACATCAATGGTGTTGAGGTCGAGAGGGTTGAGACTTTCAAGCTCCTAGGAGTGAACATCACCAATAGCCTGTCCTGGTCCAACCAAGTTGACACCACGGCCGAAAAAAGCTCATCAGTGCCTCAGGAGGCTAAAGGAATTTGGTATGTCCCCTTTGATCCTCACCAACCCTTACCAATGCACCATAGAAAGCATCCTCTCCCAGATACACCATGGCTTGGTTTGGTAACTGCTCTGCCCATTACTGCAAGAAACTGCAGAGAGTTGGGGACACAGCTCAGCACATCACGGAAACCAGATTCCCCTCCATGGACTCTGTCTACGTGTTCGCTGCCCTCAGTAAAGCAGCCAACATAATCAAAGACCCCACCACCCGGCACATTCTCTCTTCTTGCCCTTCCCATCGGGCAGAAGATACAAAAGCCTGAAAGCATGTACCACCAGGCTCAAGGATAGCTTCTATCCAGCTGTTACGAGACTATTGAATGGTTCCCTAGTATGATGAGGTAGACTCTTGACCTCACAATCTACTTTGTTGTGATCTTGCACCTTACTATCTACACTTTCTCTGTACTGTAGTTTTGCACTCTGTTATTATTTCCCTTGTACTACCTCAATGCACTGTTGTAATGAAATGATCTGTATGGATGGCATGCAGAACAAAGTTTTTCACTGTTACCTTGATACATGTGGCAATAATAAACCAATTTACCAATTACACAAAAATCACTCTGATAACCATATATAAAAGTATATAAGACTGATTAAAAAAGAACAATTACTAAAAGAGGGGTAGAGGAAACAAGTTCTGCCATTCGTAGGAATGAACATATGTGTGTACATTGGACTTTTGAATTTAATAATATTATGGGAGCTCACTTCATACCTAGGGGCATCCATAGATCGGGCATTTGTAACCTGGCACCTGTAATCCCATTTTATTCTCCCCACATTCTCATCAACTCCTCCCAGATTCTACCATTTAACCACACACTGATGGACCAAATGGCCTTGTTGTGCATAGATTAGTAAATTTGCAAATGGTAAACTGGATAGTAAAGGAGGATATAAAGAAAGTTGCCTAAGGTTACAGCAGGACATGGATCAGCTGCCGAAGTTGGGCAGAGCGTTGGCAGATGGAATTTAACAACATTCAAAATGGCCCCCTTCTCAATGTTGGAATGATGACACTGCTTTGCTTGAACACAGCCATTACTACTGTGTGCTTTTCTATCTGGGCCCATTTTGTGGATGCTTGTTGTGATCAAGCTTCTGAAAAGACAAATATGGCAAGCTTTCTCACAGCCCTTTCACATTTCCTGGGTGGACAAGTTCCTGAAGAGGAATCCCTTCAACCAAAAAGCCTCAGCGGTATTGGTGAATTTGCCCCTGAAGAGAGAGTGGACTCAGTTGAGTATTTCCCAACTAATCAGTTAATGTTAGTTGGCAAATCATCTCACTGCTGGAACTGTCCAAGAGGCACCAGTTCACCCCCAGCAACTCAATTCACAGGTTTCTCTGTACTTCAGGCTGCTCACAGGAATATATACCAAGGCAGACATTCATTGCCATTGAAAGATCATCAACGGAATGAGTCCTTATGGTCTGTCCAAACCTTGCTGCTGTTCCAGCAGAAAGGATCATCCTTGATTGAGTGTTGCTGATCTACACAGAGTCTGAGCTGCAGGAGACGCTCAAGCAAAGGGCAACCCACACAAAAGATCAATGCAGGAAGGCTACTCTCTGATGGCCCACTAAACATCTGCACAAACGTGTATGAGGATAGAGCTTCTGTTCATAAAGAGATTCCATAGTGTACAACTGTAATGGAACATAGAACAATACAGCACAGGACTTTGCCTATCTTTGTATGAACTGTGCTGGTTACAAATTCTTTGGAGATTTTCTCTATAAAATAAACCATTATTTTGTAAAAAAAAACTTGTACAGTAGCCACAAATCTACTTCATACTCATTTTGCATTTAAAAATACGTAATGATCCTGTTAAAACCACTCAACAGCACATTAGACGTCAGCCAATTAAAAGTCAAAGAAAGCCAGGCTTTTACTTCTCAAATGGTGAATCACTGAAATGTGATTCTCTACTCATCATGCATGTAAATGTATTAAAAACAGAAAATGCTGGAAACACTCAGCAGATTGGATTGGGCAGCTTCTATGGAGAGAAGAACAGAGTCAACAGTTCAGGTCAATGACTTTTCATCATCTTGAAACATCGACTCTGTTCCTGGGGAGCTTTTCTGTTGCATTTTCTGTTTTTATTTTAGATTTCCAGCACCTGTAGTATTTTGCTTTGTCTCTGTCATAGGATAGGTGTGGAAACCTGGAACAAGATTGTCATGCTAAAGCAAGTATGAGACAGTAAAATTAAAACTGGACTGCTTACCCGATTTTCCTGTTTGGTTGTCAGCCATGAGGGGAACAAAGGCAACAGAAGAAAGATGAGAATAAGGAAAGAGGAGCAGTTCTGGATACCAACAGCAGGTTATACACAGAGCATGGAGGAAGACTGAGGAGGGGGCACCAAAGGGAAGATTAAACGCTGGCTACTGAGGAAAGGTTGAACTTTTGCCACTGTGGGAGGATTAAACATGGACATGGGGTGGGATTAATCACCGGCCACTGGGGAAGATTAAACATTTAGGTGAGAAATTCTTTGATTGTGTGTGATAAATATGATTTTCTTGAATACAATAATCTTTACTGACTTCAAATTTCAGAAATGCAGTACAATATCCAGCAACTACAATATTTCTGTGATTTAGTTCTCCGCATAAGGTTCACACTTGGGTATCGAGAAAAGATTAAAACAAAGGTTGGGGAGGGGTGGGAAATTACATTTTGAACAAAGGGAAACATTTAGCATTGAAGAAAGCTGAGATCACAGGACATCTGGCAACATTGCAAATGCATTGGGTCTACAATGAAGCCTGTGGCCCTATAAAGTTCTGCATCTTTGCAGATTTGGAGATTAAATGGGAACAATTACATTCAAGGCACCAAAGTTCTGGCAGATTGAATAGCTAGGGAGATAAAAGTGATGTAAACTAAATAAGGAAATGGAGGGGGGGAAGAGGGCCCCAGTGGATGGGAATCAAGAATGCTCAGGATTAACCACAAGGAGGTAGAGCAGGAGGTGAAGGTTACCCAGATTATGTGAAGGAGATTGAGGTGAAGGTTACCAGATTATGCGAAGGAGATTGAGGTGAAGGTTACCAGATTATGTGAAGGAGATTGAGGTGAAGGTTACCAGATTATGTGAAGGAGATTGAGGTGAAGGTTACCAGATTATGTGAAGGAGATTGAGGTGAAGGTTACCAGATTGTGCGAAGAAGAGACAGAGTGTACAAACAAATGACCAAATGAACACACAGAGCCCAACAAGGAAAGAAATGGAACTAAGATTTACTGTATGGGTTACAGTAAAACAATGTTTAATGTCTAAAAAGTTAAAGATATAAACCTAAAATGGAACATTCATAACAAAGTGAATGAATTAACAGCACACATAAGTGCAAATGGATATGATGTGATTGCTATTATGCTGTTGTGGCTGCAGGGTGACTTAGGCTGAGATCCAAATATCTTGGGGTATTTGCTATTTAGAAAGGGGCAGGCAAAGTGGAAAAGGACGTAGGGTGACGTTGTTAGCAAATGATGAAGTCGATGCAATAACCAATGATATTAGTTCAGAAAAAAATGTGAAACCAGTCTGGGTAGAGACAAGTATCACCAAGGTGCTGAAGACACAGAAGGGAGTTATCTATAGGCCACCATGCAGTAGTGACAATTTAATGGGTGGCATCAAACAGGAAGCTAAAGATACATCAGCATCGTACTACAGTAATCATGGGTGAATTAAATGTTTCTATAAATGGCCAAACCAAATCAGCAATAATACTGTGGAAGAAGAATTCCTGGAGTGTGTATGAGGTGACTTTTTTGACGAATACGTTGAGCAACTAGCTACAGAACAGGCTATCCTAGACTGGGTTATGAGCAATGAATAAGGGTTATGTTATCTGTATGTGGGATCCATTGGGAGGAAAAGAGAAACTGGGAAACTACTGACAGGTTAGCCTAACATCAGTAATGGGAAAAATGCTGGATGCTATTATAAAAGATGTAATGGCAGGACATTCAGAAAATATAATTCGGAATAGGTAAAGTCATCATGAATTGAAAATGATTTGACAGAAAACAGAGGGTAGAAATGAAGTCTTTTTCAGGGTTGCTGGCAGTAACCAGTGGGGTACTACAGGGTCTGTGTTTGGGTCTCAGCTGTTCTTTATAAATATATAATTTGAACAAGGGAACTAAATGTACTAGTTTCCCTGAATGCAAACAACACAGATCTTAGTGGGGAATGTGAGCTGAGAGGAAGATGGTAAGAGCCTCTTCAAGCCAACTTACATTGAATGAGAGAGCAGAAACAATGCAGATGCAGTATGACATGGATAAATATCAATTTATCCCCTTTGGTAGGAAAAACAGAAAGGTTGCGTATTATTTAAATGGTGATAGATTGGAAAGTGTTGATGTACAAAGTGACTTCGGCATCCTTGTACACTGGTCACTGAAAACAAATATGCAGCAGGCAGTTTAGAAGACAAATAGTACCTTGGCCTAGAGAAACAAAGGACTGCAGATGCAGGAATCTAGATGAAAAACACTATGATGCTGGAGGAACTCAGCAGGCCAGGCAGCATCCAAGGACCCTTCTTCAAGAAGGGTCCTGACCCGAAACATTGGACCGCCTACTTTTCTCCACGGATGCTGCCTGGCCTGCTAAGTTCCTCCAGCATCACAGTATCTTGGCCTTCTTAGCCAGAGGATTTGAGTTCAGCACTAAGAGTATCTTGCCACAATCAAACAGGGCCTTGTCAAGATTGTACTTGGAGTTATTATATGTATTTTTGTTATCCTCACCTAAGATAGGAAATGCATGCCATAGAAGGAGTACAGCAAAGATTCACCAGACTGATCTGGGATGGTGGGATTGCCAGATGAGGAAAGATAAATTGACTAGGTTTGTATTCACTGGAGCTTAACAGAATGAGAGAGGATCTAATTGAAACTTATAAAATTCAAACAGAACTAGGCAGACTGGGTGCGGAGAGAATGCCTCCCCTAGCGTGGGGTCACAGTCTCAGATTACAGGAGGAGAGATTTAGGACTGGGATAAGGAGGGATAGCTCCACTCAGAGGGTGGTAAACCTGTGGAATTTGCTACGACAGAGGCTGTAGTGGTCAAGTCATTGAATATATGTAAGGAGATAGATGGATTTTGTAGACACAAAAGGCACCAAGGAGCATAGGGATGGAGCAAGTGTTGTATGAGAGGATCATCCATAGTCGTACTGAATATTGGAGCAAGTTCTAAGGATTGAATAGTCTGTTTTCCATGTTTACATGAAAGCATTCAATGTGAATTACACAGAGGAAGAATACTCATTATTTGGGAATATAAGTCAAAGCCCTGCCAGCCTATTACTCCGCACCCCTTTTTTCCCCAACCCCACATCCCCCTGCGCTCTTCTTTACCTCCTCTGAGTGTGACCGTTGGGTTTCTCATCTGGTGGGAGCTCGATGATCAGCACGCAGGACTGAGCATGCTCAAAACCTCTCTGTTGTTGGGAGTCTTAGGAGAGCACTGAGTATCCAGCAGGAAAACCTGAGGAGGGTTATAATTGTGTTAGTTATAATTAAGCAATGGCTTTACAAACATTCCTATGAAATTCAACCATTAAAATACCTACTTTCATAAACAATCTGAGACCTATATTCCTTGGAATGTAAAAAGCTGCGATTCATTTGAGGTGCTAAGGTTTTAGATGGAGAGACATTTTGTGGTGCATTTCCAATTATTCTGTGGCGTCTGGTTATCTTAAAGATGATGTAGTTACTATACAAATGGTTGTATCATAATGCAGCTTCAATTGAACTCTGCCACAATAAACTTGCCCCTGTGGTTGAATGAATAAGTAGAAATTATACTCGTCTTTTGATCAATTCAGAAGAACTGCAAGGACGGGATACGTGGATATCACAGACTGAAAAAAAAAAGTGGGTGAGTTTGCAAATTTATAAAAGTGTGGCAAAACCGAGGCATTCCTCAAAATGATGAGCCCAAGCAAAAAGAGAGCTCAGACAGATGGCTCAAAAAGGTCCAAATGAGATATACTGGAAATCTTGGGAAATAGCATGAAGAGCAAGAAGCATTTAGTTGTTACTTGGAGCATCTGAATACATTATAGATGCATTATAGATACATTATACAATACATAATAGAGCTTCAAGTTCCTGGGTGTGAACATCACCAACAACCTGTCCTGGTCAAATCACATAGATGCCATGGCCAAGAAAGCTCACCAGCGCCTCTACTTCCTCAGGAGGCTAAAGAAATTTGGTTTGTCCCCTTCGACTCTCACCAACTTTTACCAATGCACCATAGAAAGCATCCTATCTGGATGTATCATGGCTTGGTACAGCAACTGCTCTGCCCAGGACTGCAAGAAGCTGCAGAGAGTTGTGGACACAGCCCAGCGCATCATGGACACCAGCCTCCCCTCCTTGGTCTTTACCTCTCGTTGTTTTGGTGTAGCAGCCAGCATAATCAAAGACCCCACCCACCCGGGACATTCTCTCTTCTCTCCTCTTCCATCGGGTAGAAGATACAGGCGCCTGAGAGCACGTACCACCAGACTTGACAGCTTCTACCCACTGTGATAAGACTATTGAATGGTTCCCTTATGCAATGAGATGGACTATGACCTCACGATCTACCTTGTTTGTGACCTTGCATCTTATTGCACTGCACTTTCTCTGTAGCTGTGACACTTTACTCTGTACTGTTACTGTTCTTACCTGTACTACATCAATACACTTTGTACTAACTCAATGTTAACTGCACTGTGTAATGAATTGACCTGTACGATTGGTTTGTAAGACAAGCTTTTCACTGTACCTCAGTACAAATGACAATAATAAACCAGTACCAATACCAATACCAATACATCATTCAAGGTTAATAACAATGTAGTAGCCGAGGGTGATAATGTTGAAGAACAAATGCAGTGATCTGTGAGTGGGAGTTGGGCTCTAACACCTACTGGGCACCAGCAAACTTAAATGAATTCCATCAATAAGGTCCCATTTGACGGGATTGATGAGAAGCTAAAGGCACATCTCAGTCCAGCATTGTACTCATAAGCAGATGTCAGAGGAGGCAATTGTGGATTACATTGTCAGTCTGAGAGATTTAGCAAGATTGTGTAATTTTGACAATGTTGAAGGATACTTTGGTATATATGGAGCAACACACACAAAATGCTGGAGGAACTCAGCGGGTCAGGCAGCATCTCTGGAGAGAAATAAACAGTTGACGTTTCGGGTTGAGACTCTTCAGGACTGGAAAGGAAGAGGGCAGAAGCCAAAGTAAGAAGGTCAGGGGAGGAGGAGGAGCACACACAGGCAGGGGAGAGGTGAGTTTAGGTGATAGGTGAGTCCAGGTGAGAGGGGGAAGGTAGGAGGGTGGGGGAGGGGGGAGATATAAGAAGCTGAGAGATGATAGGTAGAAGAGGCAAAGGGCTAAAGAAGAAGGAATCCGGTAGGAAGAGGGCAGTGGACCATGGAATAAAGGGGAGGTGGGGAATAGATGGGCAGGTCATGAGGCGGGGGAAGGGGAAAGGGGAGGGGCCACAAGGATGAGGGAAGACAACGGAGGGGGGGAAAGGGGGGAGAAGAGGGGAGGGGTTACCATAAGTTAGAGAAATCGATGTTGAGGCCGACAGGTTGGAGACTCCCAAGACACCCTCAGATTCACAGGTGAAGTGCTCCCTCACCTGAAAGACTGTCTAGGGCTTATATTATAGGGTATATCAGGGTTGTGATGAGTGAACATAGGCTAAGCTCTCTAACGTGCAAGACCTCACTTTTCAGAAGACAATGAGCATTGAAGTTTTGATGGAAATGGCACTAAAATGTGAAGGAGTTTGAGTTTAGTGGGTAAAGCTGCAGGGGCAGGAGTGGCTGTGTCGGCCATGGCTTCTCCATCAGGACCTGTTCACTTGGGTGGTTTTGGTGGGAATCCAGCTAACAACCAGAACTGAGTGGGAAAACAGCTGCTCCCATGACCACAAAACACAGCAGGCTCCGTTATCGATGCCAGAAAACTATGCAACTTCCTTCAGCCCATTTAAAGCAGCCTATTGTTATGATGGAATAATATTGGACACCTGGCAGCAGTTTGTAAAACTAAATGGGATGTGGCTGCTGCATAGAACTATGGTCCGTGCTTTGTTCCGTACTGAGCACATCCAGAGAGGTGCCCCGCATACCATTTACGTTAATGGTGATATATTTGAATGGCGTCAATTCAAAAGGAAAGCAGCAGAGACAAGCAACACAACAATAGGAGAGTCTGAGAAGATGAGCCTATAGAGAGGCAGCATAGAATGCAAGGATCTGAGAAGAATCATAGAAAGACCCTGGAGCTCACCATGTCCATACCAACCATCAAACACCCATCTATACTAATCCTATTTACCAGCACTTCATCCATAGCCTGCTATGCCTTGGCAATTCAAATGCTTGTTTAGATACTTCACAACTGTGAGAGTGCCTGACTCCACCAGCTGCTATATAAATCCTATGTATCTATCCTGTCTATGCCCTCATGATTTTGTATACCTCAATCAGTCTCCCCCCACGGTCTCCTCCATTCCAAGGAAAACAAGCCCAGCCTAACATCAGTAACACTAATAAATCTCAAAATACACATTATGAAACAATCAAAATATTGAAACTAATAAATAATAATAAAAAATAAATTGCTTGCCTTTTCCTGTGAGCTGACGGGGTGGCTTTGTTTGTGCCTGGTTTGACTTTGTGCAGAATCCGTGGAAGATTGCACCATCCTGTTGGAGTCCCATGAGGAGTCCATTGGAAAACGGGGGCAGCTGCAACTGGCAATGGTCTGAGCATTGTCGCCTTTGTCCAACGCCAGCACTGAAAACTGGACCTTCCTCAGGGATACCTGGATGACTCTTAGTATAAGCCCTGGAGCACAGGGTGGAGAGGAAAATCTACCCCAATGACCTTAAATCTGAGATGGTTGGAACCTTGTTAGCCCAGCGAATGCAAGGGTAGGGAGGCAAGGTATGTGGATTGAGTTAAGGTACAGAGCAGCAATGATGATGAATGGCAGAAGGGATTAAATGGTCTCCTATGGTCCTAACCTTCCAAAATAATAGAATATTCCTTGGCTGAATATCAGACCCCTTTTCATCCCATCAATCTCCTTCATAGGCTTGATTCCAAAGGTTGGTGTTCGCATCTTACCTGCTGTGCCATTGCCCGGATTCTCCAATATTCTGCCTCTGCACTGGCAGAAATGCGACGGTGCTGCTACCTTAACTTCACACGCATCTCCACTGAAGCTCTCTGAGCCACTCTGGAAACAGGCCAGCAGGTTCTGGAAGGGAAGAACAAACCAGCTCAATGATACCAGCCAATGCGGAATGCGGTGCGTGCCGAGTTTAACACAGCACCTTGAACAGGGCTGTTTGCTTTAGTTTGGAGCCTTCCTGAGAACATGGAACAGTATAGCACAGGAACAGGCCCTTTGGCCCACAGTGTCGACAATGATGCCAATTTAAACTAATCCCATCTGTCTGCACATGGTCTGTATCCCTCCATTCCCTGTCTGTTCATGTGTCTGTCCAAATGCCTCTTGTGTTGTATCTGCTTCCACCATCACCCCGGCATAGCATTCCAGGCACCTACCACTCTCTGTGTAAAAAAAAACTTGCCTTGCAAATCTCCTTTCCTCACCTTAAAGCTACTCCCTCTACTATTTGACTATCTATCCTATCCTACCCTACCCAGCTCGCCCCCCAGCTTCTGATGCTCAGAAAAAACAAGTTTGTCCCTCTCCTTATAGCTAATACTCTCTATTCCTTCTCACGTCACCCTCTCTCTAACTTTAGTCCGTAAAATCAAGCCAGTTGACCAAGTTTTTGATCACTCATTTCAATGTCTCTATAGCTCATTGGATATCAGTTTATGTTTCCTTACACATTCAAATGAGGCACCTTGGAAATTTTCACTGCGTTAAAGTTGCTACAAGTTGTTGTGAAGCCAACTCTTGAGAGACTGTGTATCAAAGACAGACGACAGTGAAACTTTCCTTTGATCATGTGGAGTTTGTGAGGCTAAGTGTTTATTGAAGGGCCTTGCTCCAAGTTCCAGACTCCCCAACAAAAGGTTGTCAGAGAGAAACTATCCAGTTCCCCTGATGAAAAGTCTGATTAAGCCACCCCTTCTCCTTCGAGATTCTGCTGTATGTAGCCCTATCACAACACCTTACAGATATCACACATTGTGGTCTATTTCATCAGCCATTTAATCCTCAAAATCAGCTTGAAGCACAGCGCTACCTTACTGGCTCCAGGGTAACTGTTGAATGCATCTTTGAAGAGCACAGCAGGCAGCCTCCACATCTCATCGGTGAACAACGGGTCCAGCTGTAACCAGGACATATCTGAAAGAGAACCACCAACAAAAGGTAGAGGAATACCAGCAATGATTCAAACAAGGAAGCTTAAAGCCAAATACTTCAGTACATCCTATTACAAGTTTTTATGGAATCTCTCGACAGTCGACGATTAGGGAGATTTGACAAGAGTCATGATGTATTGCAACTTGCCCATTAAACCAGGTCATACCCAGGTCATAAAGTCACATCATTGGAGTAGCCTCTTTGGCCAACCAAATCTATTCTGACCATCGAATACCCATGTAGAAGAAGCAAGACACACAAAATGCTGGAGGAAACACAGCAGGTCAGGCAGCATCTATGGAGGGAAATGAACAGTTGACTTTCTCAGGCTAAGACTCTACATCAGGACTGTGTGTTCATCAGCATTTTGTATGTGTTGCTCCAGATTTCCAGCATCTGCGATCTCTCTTGTGTTCACATTTCTAAGCATCCTTTTTTTTAAGTTCCTCGCCCCCTCTTGGCAGAATTCTACCATCCACCCACTTACACTAGCCAGCAGTAGCCAATTAACTTACCAACCTACGTGTCTTTGGGGAATGTGAGAGGAAACTGGAGCACCTGGAGGGAACCCACGCACTCCACACAGACAGCACTGAAGGTCAGGATCAAATTTGGGTTGCTGAAGCTGTAAGGCAGCAGATCCACTAGCTGTGCCTCTGTGTTTGTCCAGCATTTTGTACTTTTGTTTCACTGCTTGAGGTCATCATTGGTAAGGCCAATATTTATGGCCCATTCTTAATTGCTCTTGCACTGAGGGGCTTGCATGACCATTTAAAGGGCAGTTTTAAGGGTCAACCACAATGCCGTGGGTCTGGAATTACAAATAGACCAGACGAGGCAATGATTTCCTTTCCTAGTGAAACAGGTGGGTATTTTTATAACAGCCACCATTACTGATACCAGCTTTTCAATCTTCTTAACTAACAGATTTAAATGTCCCAGGTACTGTTGGGGGGCATTCAAACTCACTGTCCGGCCCTGTGTTTCCTACACCCGAAATTTGTTGCTACGCCTCTGTTCCCAGAAGTCGGTGGCACTGAAACCAGTACACCTCTGAACTTTGTTCTAAATCTCCAGATGTGCCAACTTTCCAAGACTCCTGCTGCAACACACTGCAAAAAAGGTTGGAGCAGAACAGGTGAGCAGGAAGAGGGACAGGACAAATCCCCTCACTGGTGAATTGGTGAAACTGGGCGCAATGCTGGTTTTACATGCTGCCTGAACGTAGGCTACACTAAAGCCAAATTTGGCCCAGTTTCAAAGGGAATATACCACTTTTATGGCAGACGCTTCCTGACAGATGAATAAGGAACTATTGCTCCCTACCTTTCCCTGCTCTGCAGGGGAGGAAGAGAGGATCAAAATAGAATTGTACCTTCTTTTTCAGACCTCTTAACCTGCTCTGCCATCCAATAGAATCTGGGCTGATCCTGTTCCTCATCCACTATCCTGCTTAATCCCATTTCCTCTGTTACCCCATCAAAAGAACTTATTCATCTCAATGACTGAGCATTCACAGTGGAGATCTCTGAGGTATAACATTCAAACCTGATCCATCCCTGCCAATGCAAACTGACCCAAGCCAAGGATATATTTTCCATGCTTGGTTTGAGGATGGAAGGCTAAAATATTGATGAAGAAACGGAAGATGTGTGGTAATACTGAGCAGATCATCCTGACCTGGCTTGCCACACACAGCCCCATCCAAACTGAAACCCAGCATGTTTTATACATCCAAACCAACACATAAAGTTGTGTCACATCAGGCTCAGATCAGATACCATTAGGAGGCTAAGAGGGGACATGATTGAGCTATATAAAATTATGAGGGGAATAGATTGGGTAGAGTGCAAGTAACCTTTCCCCATATCAGTAGATAAAAGTAAAAAACATAGATTTAGTAAGGGGGAAGAGATTCAAAGGGAATCTGAGGGGGACCTTTGTCACCCAGAGAGTGGTAAGTACCTGAACTGTACTGCCTAAGAGTGGTGGAAAACAGAATCGCTGACAGCACTTAAGAAGTGTCTAGATGAGCACTTGAATCGCCTGAGTATAGGAGGCTACAGGCCATGTGCTGGAAGATGGGATTGTACAGATGGGTGCCTACTGGTTGACATGGACATGATGGACCAAATAGCCTGTTTCTGTGCTGTATGACTCTATGACCAAGGCTCTTGTCCACAGCCCTCTGGGGGATAGAATTCCAAACATTCACAGAGATTTATGAACAGTTGGTGGCTGGGGATGCTTCTTGGCCGGAAAGCCACTGCTTGTTGGGAATCTTAGGATGATCTACCTGATGCAGGAGCAGCCCACCCGGGAGATGGTTTCCGTGGGTTCTGCAACACAGCACACGAGCAGCTTCAGCAGGTCTTTTAACATGATGTTGATGCTGTTCTCATAGCCAATGTCTGCACAAGGGAACAGGAAGTGAACTGACAATGAAACATCACCTTTACACTATACTAACCACAGGCAAGATCAGGGACTTTGAAACACAGTTTAAGGGGCTGACAGATGATAACCAGGAGATTAATAGCACAGTTCCCTGTGATCAGTCCCTATAATTATGAAGAAGAGCATTTGTATTTATGTATAACTTCAGGATGTCCCAAAGCACAGTAGTAGCAGTTAAATACTCTTTAAATGTTATTGTATATAAACTACAGCAGCCATTCTATGCACAGCAAGCTCCCACAAATATTCACAAGGGATGGTTGGATTACTTGATGAGGTTCGTTGGAGGTACGAGTTACTGGCCAGGGAAATAAGGAGCACCACTTCCGTCCTGTCTTTGGAAGTCCATATGAGAGGGCGGAAGGGGCCATATCTCACCAGTGATGGAGAATCCACTTACACCACTCCCATTTTATTCTCTTTACATTCCCATCAACTCCCCCACGATTCTAACACTCACCTTCACACTACAGGCACTATACAGTAGCCAATTAACCTACCAACCCCCACATCTTTGAGATATGGGAGGAAACCCACACGGTCACAGGGAGAACATACAAACTCCAAAAAAAAGCAGTATCAGTGGTCAGGAATCGAAACTGTGTCGCTGGAGCTGTGAGGCAGTGGCTCTACTAACTTCACCAATGTATCAGCCTAGCTCTCAGTTCTGTGGAGTGAGAGGTGAACCCGTGACTTTCAAGGACAAGAGTGCGTCTCACTTAGCCACAGCAGTTTCCCAGCTGAATCCAATTCCTGCCCACAACCAAAGTCCACATACGTACAGTGAACTCATTTTATGGTTATCAGGCACAAGGATATGTGCTGCTATTAGTACTGAGCTCTGACATCAGTCCATTGGGCTTAATCTAGAACTTTTGTACTAACCAATAACTTTATTGAGGAGAAGCACATCACTAGCATAATAACCATGACAACCAGTCATTAATGGTCGATTGATTTTCATGTTCCAACTTACATACTGGAATGAGGCCTTTTTCACACATGTAAACAAACTCCTACCTGACTGAATAAAACAGTGAATATGCTCCATCACCAGTTCTGAGGACAGACCAATAGCGTGCTTGAAATTGGCAGCTGCCATCTCCCAGTAGGCCTGATCTCCATGGTTACGCTGAAGCCACAAGGACATGACCGGAAGGAGGAGATGGGTTACAGCAAAATCCCAAATCCTGGTCCTATAAATGTACAGAAAGAACATTTTCACCATTTAGTTTATACTGAGTAAGAATAACTGTTTTACCAACACACCTAGGCCCAAAGCCTTAGGAAGTTTGCCTCCTACCACAGAATTGAGTAATGTCAAGGCTACAAAATGGAATTCAATAAGTTTCTGGAGTAGAGGTGCAACTGAACCTCAGTAGCTCTCCTGTACACATCCTATGTCTGTTCAGATGTCAGGAGCTTCACACATGGCGGATATACCTGTCGCACCTCTTGAACAATGGCAATGGTGCCTTCCTTATAACCAGTTTTACTGAGACACTGGACCTGAATATTGGGAAGGGTGCGCAGTGCTCAGCAGTAGTTATACTGGAGACCAAAAGCACCTACCTCAAAGATAGAAAATCAGTTTGCATGTTTTATTTACTCACAACTGTTCTTTCCCCTTCCCCAATCCACGCAACCTCCAATCCAGGCAACCTCCAATCTATTGACCGCTCCACAGCAAGGGCTCCGATCGGGCCCTCAGTGACACACCCCCACCCCTCCTCTCTGATTCCCCCTCCTCTCCCACCAGCCCAGCCTTGGTTCCAGACAGTGCATTTACAATGAAATCCTGCAGCAAAAGTTTCAATGGGAGCCTCTCAGCACTGCCTGTCCATCCCACACATTTGGTCACACAAAAATCTTTCACATCCTCTCTGACTTTGCGTGGCTCTTGTTGAAGTAAACTCAAAGTGAAACTGTTGCATCAAAAGCTTCAAAGGAGAAAAAAACAACAGGTTCTGGGACATGTGAAGTGGAAAGTGGGATTTTGGTGATTTTTTTTTAGAAAATTATCTATGAGGTCCAAACACAGCAGGATCCACACAAGGCCTCAGAGACAACGTTAAAGGTTCTTGTGTGACCAATATGTGAGCGAAAATGGCAATACTGAGAGGTTCCCACTGAAGCTTGCAAGGCACACTTGTAATATAAATGTGCTTCTGGAATCAAGGCTGGAGGGAGAGTAGGGGGTGGGGTGGGGAGAGAGAGGAGGGGTGGAGGAGTGTTGCTATGGTCCCGATTGGACCCAGCACGGTGGGGTGGTCAACAGAGATGGTGGGTGGGTTGAGGAAGGGGAAAGAACGCTTGTGACCTTTCTGTTGTTGGCCCCTGAATGAGGGTGGGGTGAAGTTTGGATCAACAGGGAACTGGGCCAGTGTTCGGGGAAGGGCAGGATCAGAGAGGAAGGGACTGTGGAACAGGAAGGACTGAGTATCAGGTGGGGCTAAGGGGTCTGAGGATCGTGGAGGGAAGCACTGAGGGGTGGCTGAGGATGGAAAGGGGTGATAGCCAAGGAACTGGGGCCATGGATCGGGAAATGGAGCGAGGAGGAAAATTCAAAGGCAAGGGGCTGCAGAGAACTGGGGCTAGCAATCAGGAAGTGGTGACTGGGTTATTGGAGATGATAGAAGGATTGGAGATCAAGCTCTCCATTGGGGCTAAAATTTAAGTAAAGGACTTGACTCACAGGGATCCCCATCCACTGCTGTAAATTCCAGGTTCTCCCGGGAGTACTCAATGATAGTTTCTCCCGGGACAACTTGGTCTAATTCCCCCGCCACTGCCACAAAGCTCCCAAAAGGAGTGCTGCCGAGGAATAGGATCATGCCTGTCAAATTTCCTAAATGGTGGGAGACCACACAGACATGGTTATCACATTTCAATCCTGGGGAAAAAAATATTCATTTCAATTGCAGAGTGCCGAGGGTATCAACACAATCTAATTTCCAGACAAACAACCCTCTCCGAGTCATCCCTTTGCTTCAAGTATGTTCTTACATTGATCCATCAAGCTGTAATTTGCACATTTCCAACCCATTCACCACCTGCCTGATTGAAGCACATCAGATGGGTGTATTTCCCGGGATCCAAATAGAGGAAGAGGGGGAAGATGGGAGAGAGGGGTGCAAGTGAAGGGAGGGAAAAGCTGAAGGGATGGAGAGGGTTGGTGGAGGGAAAGAGGGAAAGGTAGATGGGAGAGAGGGAGGGGTGGGGCAGTGGGTCAGTACGCTTCCATTTACCTGGTACTTTGGTAACCTCTCGCAGCAGCTCGAACAGGAGGTCCAAGGTGGGAGCCTGATGTTGGCGAGGGCAGTTGGAGACAGCAGTGGTGAGCTGTTCCAGTAGCAGGATCCAGACTTGAATCAAACCTAAAGAGAACACCAACAATTACTCCCATTGGAAGGGAATGCTTCACACCAATCAAATCACACATCTCAGGAAAAGAGATTCAACTTTGCAACACTGAATATTAGAAAGCCTTTCGATCACTTTGACATGGATTCTTTATTGTTGGTGACCAGTTAACTAAATGATTCGCCTCTCAAACCACTGTCCTTCCACCACATTGTGCCACACTCACAACGGAACCAAGATTTGGGTGATTTTCACTGTTTCGATTGGGGGTATTGGGGCAATTAAAGGTATTGTGAAATACACTTTACAAAGTTAAATAGGAAAAAGATTTGGAATTTTGTAGCCTTCAATAGCATTGTCATTGCTAAGACCCTCATTTCAATTATCTGGAAGTCCCTGTTGACTAGAAACTCATTTGGATCAAACACACAAAAACTCTAGCTACAAGAGCTAGTCAGAGACTGGGTTTCCTGTGGCAAGTCATAGAGTTATACAGCGCAGAAACAGGCCTTTCAGCCCAACTCATCCATGCCAACCAAGTTGTCTACTTGAGCTAGTCTCACTTGCCCGCATTTGGCCCATTTCCCTCTAAACCTTTCCTATCACTGTATCTGTCTAAATGTCTTTTAAACATTGTAACTGCACCCGCCTCTACACTTCCTCTGGCAGCTCGTTCCATATACCCATCATCCTCTGTGTGAAAAACTTGCCCCTCAGTTCCCTTCTAAACCTTTCCCCTTTCACCTTAAACCCATGCCCTCTAGTTCTTGATTCCCCAACCCTGGGAAAAAGACTGAGTGCATTCACCCTATCTATTTCCCTCATGATTACACCTCTATAATATCATGCTTCAGTCTCCTATGCTCCAGGGAAAAAAGTCCCAGCCTATCTAGTCTCTCCTTATAGCTGAAGTTCTCCAGTTCAGATAACATCCTTATGAATCTTTCCTGCACCCTTTCCAGCTTAATGACGTCCTTCCTATACCCAAGTGACTCACCTCCTGACATATAGAAGTTGTTCCATTATCTACGAGGTACATCACTTGCCTTGATAATAATATTTAGCTCTAATAATATTTGAGCAGCTCAATAATACTCTGGACAAAGCAGCCCACTTGACTAGCATCTCATTAACCACTGTAAGCCCTCTGCCACTGGGCCAGAGTGCACCACCTACAAAATGCACTGCAGTTACTGAACCAGGCTACTTCAACAGTACCTCCCAAACCCATAACCTCTACCACCAAGAAGGACAATGGCTACAGGTACATGGGAACACCGCCGCCTGCAGGTTCCCCTCCATATTACTCACCATCCCGACTTTGAAATAAATGGCTCTTCCCTCATCGTCACTGGTCTAAATCCTGGAACTCTATCCTCCAGCACTGTGGGAGAACCTTCACCAGAAGGACTACAGTTGTTCAAGAAGGAGGCTCACCACCACCTCCTCAAGGTCAATTCGGGATGAGCAATAAATGCTGGCCTTGCCAGCAATGCCCATAAAAGTCATAACAAGCACTTTTCACTGCCTCAGGATGTTCTAGACCCTGTATAATTCACAGGTAATTGAATACTTCTGAAGTGCAGTCACTGTTATAATGTTGGATATGGAGCAGCCAATTTGCTCACAGCAAGCTCCCACAAACAGCAGTATGATAACAACCAAAATATTGTACTTAATGTTGAGGGACAGATATTGGCCAGTACCATCCTTCACAAGGAATTTCTGTGATCAGGAACAGATCATCTAAAAGGCAGGTGGAGAGGATTCAACTTTAACTTTTGGTAGAGAACCGGATAAATAGTGGAAAAGGGTAACATTTGCAATGGAAGAAGTGAAGGGGAGTGGCACTCATATGAGACTTTCAAAAGCCTACACAGGCAATGGCCTGAGGCATCCTCTGTTACCATTAGACCCAAGGCAAAAAGTACACGAGTAGTTTCTTGAGAACACATGAAATAGAATCAGAAAGAGATCATTCAGCCCTGTATGTCTGCTCTCCCATTCAATTGGATCACAACTGATCTATTACCTCAGCACCACTTTCCTGCACCACCAAGTATCCCTTGATTTCCCGCATGTTTAAACATCCATCCATCCTTGTCTTGAGTATACTCAGTGACTGAGTCTCCACAGGTAGAGAATTCCCACTTGCCGGGTGAAGAAATTTCTTCTCATTTTTGCCCCTTATATTGAGACTGTGACCCCTTCTCTAGACACCCTAAGTTGTTGAAACACCATCCCTGCATCTACCCTGTCAAAAACTGTAAGTTTTTGTACATTTCAGTGGGGTTAACTCAAAGTCTTCTAAACTGGAGGAGCATAGGTCCGGTCTGGCTAATCACTCCTCATAGGGCGAGGTGGTAAAACGTACAATCTTTTCAGTTAACTTTCAGCCAGAGTTAACCAGATTTCTATCAATAAAACACACCAGCAGCTCTTTGAAAGGGCAAAGGGCACACATTATAGGTCCCTCCTTCTGTTAGGTTCGGCACAGTCGCACAGCTCCAGTGACCCGGGTTCAATCCCAACCTCTGTCTGTGCGGAGTTTGCATAATCTCCCTGTAACCACATGGGTTTCCTCTGTGGGTTCTGGTTTACCCACACATCCTAAAGACGTGGGGGTCGGTAGGTTAATTGGCCACTGTATATTGCCCCTGATGTGTAGGTGAGTGGTAGAATCCGGGGGGAGTCATTGGGAATGTGGGGAGAATAATATGGGATTACTATAAACAGGTGCTTGATGATCAGCATAGATTCAGTGGGCCGAAAGGCCAGTTTCCATTCTGTTTGATTCCACGACTCGATCAACCAGAACCAGTTGGCAATCCGGCACCTTTTCAAATGCCAGTCACTTCTGAAATGAAAGTTGGACTTCCCACCTGTGTCATCATCAAACTCATTGAGGGCGGTCTCGATTCCATCCTCGCTGTTGATTGACCTCTCCAGACCTTTGAAGGGGAAGCTGGTGAACTGAGCCCCGTGGAAAATGGGTTTCGAAGGCATCTTGTAGATCTTGGCAAGTAACTAGGCAGAGTGAACAAAGCAACCAGATTCATAACAGGCATCAGTCAAAGATCAACTGAAACATTCCAGAACTACAATTAATAGGTTTTCATTGGGTTTTCCTTTCCCTGGATGTGGGTTGCTGCTGGCAAGAGCAGCATTTATTGCCCATCCCCAACTTCCACTGAGATGAGTAGATTTCTGGGTCATCTCATAAGACAATGAAGGGTCACCCCCATTGCTGTGAGTCTGGTGTCACATATAAGGCAGAGAGTCTAGACTTCCTCCCTGAAGGACATTAATGAAACAAATTTTTATAACCATCTAATAGTTTTGTGGACACTGTTATAATTCCAGATTGAATTTCCCAGCTGTTTATGATGGGGTTTGAATCCCTATTATTGAATCATTAGCCCAGAAGTCTGGATTACTATTCCCACTCCTGAGATCTAAGTACAAACATCTAGGCTGAAGGAGTGCTGAGCTGTTGGCAGTGCTGCTTTTCGGAGGGAGCATTAAACTGAAGCCATGTCAGCTGGATGTAAAGGTAACATAACCACCATGACACGGTACTCGATATCTGTAGATCAGGCAGTAAGAAGAAGGGAGCTACAAACAATCTACTGAGGAACTCAGCAGGTCGAGCAGCATCTTTGGGTGGAATGGAATTGTCGACGTTTCGGGTTCTGACTTTGACCAGAGACGTCGACAATTCCTTTCCTCCCACAGATGCTGCTCGACCCGCTGAGTTCCTCCACAGATTGTTTGTTGCTCCAGATTCCAGCATTTGCAGCCTCTTGCGTCTCCGAGAGAAAGGAAATTAGGCAAGTAAATGGAGTTGGAGTGTAGAATAACCATGAGTGATAGAACAGGATTGAGGGGCTGAATGGACTCTTGTTTGTATTTTGCTGTGACTGTTTTTTGTTTATCTTGCAGGTAACATTATCTCCAGGATAAAGTTCGCTGGCTGCTCATCCTGCCTGGTTCCCAGGACAGCAGGTGACGACTCTGTTCAAAGGTACCCTTTAATTGCAGCACAAACAGCCCAGCTTCCTCCATTGACCACGATTTGTCCCTTGGCTAATGAGACACCCCTTCTAAAATTCCAAAGACAAGGTCTCAGGAAGTAACATCATGCAGTGATGTTCAAGTCCTTGGGATATCTCAACACAGTTAAGTGATGTAAAAACCAGCAGCCAATTTGATTGCAAGCTCCCAAAACAAGCAGTGAACTAATCTATCAGGATAATGTACTCTTTGAGTAATGCCTTGGGGTCTTTAAATCCAGCTATACAGAACAAAGAATGGTACAGCACAGGAGCAGGCCCTTCAGCACACAATATCTGCGCCGAACACAATGCCGAATTAAACTAAATCTCTTCTGCCTCTACATGATCCATATTACTCCGTTCCCTGCATATCTAGGTGTCTGACAGCCTCTTAAACACTACTGTCATATCTGCTTCCACCATTTCTCCCAGCAGCCCATCCCAGGCACCCACCACTCTCTGCTACAACATGACTTCCTGACTCTTATACTCAATGCCCTGACCAATGAAGGCAAGCACGCCATATGCCTTCTTTACCACCCTATCTACTTGCGTGGCCACTTTCAGTGAGCTATGGACTTGGACCCCAAGATCCCTCTATGCATCAATGCTGTTAAGGGTCCTGCCGTTAACTGTATATAAGTTAACCTTACATTAGACCTCACACTCTACAACACCTTAAACTCCATCTGCCAGTTCTCTGCCCATATCTGTAACTGATCTATCCCTTGGCAGCCCTCTAGACTGTCCACAATCTTTGTGTCACCTTCACACTTAAGAGTACTGTGTCCAGTTCTGGTCGCCTCATTATAGGAAGGATCTGGAAGCATTGGAAGGGGTGCAGAGGAGATTTACCAGGATGCTGCCTGGTTTGGGGAGTATGCATTACAAGGAGAGACTAAGGGAGCTAGGGCTTTACTCCTTGGAGAGAAGGAGGATGAGAGGAGACATGATAGAGGTGTACAAAGTATTAAGAGGAATCGAGAGAGTGGACAACCAGCACCTCTTTCCCAGGGCACCAAAGCTCAATACAAGAGGGCGTGGCTTTAAAGTAATGGGTGGGAAGTCCAAGGGAGATAGCAGAGGAAGGTTTTTTACCCAGAGAGTGGTTGGGGCATGGAATGCGCTGCCTGGGGCGGTGGTGGAGGCAGGTACATTGGTCAAATTCAAGAGATTGCTAGATAAGCATATGGAGGAGTTTAAAATAGAGGGATATGTGGGAGGAAGGGGTTAGATAGTCTTAGGCGAGGTTTAAAGGTTGGCACAACATTGTGGGCCGGAGGGCCTGTATTGTGCTGTACTGTTCTATGATTCTATGAACGTACTAACCCACTCATCTATATTTTCATCCAAGTCATTTATATACATCACAAACAAAAATATAGATTATATAGACTAATCATCCCTTCAATGACTCCTGCCCTCCCCCACGTTCCAAAACTTCCCCCCTTACTCCACTAGCACTTAAGCCTCGATCTTGTGCTCAACCCTCGGAATGGGATGAATCTTCCAACTTGTCAGAAGGACAACTGCATTTACATTTTCACAGCATCCGGGTAATGAAACTGCTGTGGAATGGAGGTCCCTGTGGTAAATTGGGATTGTTGCAGCTGTAATTTGTACACAGCAGTGCATTAGTAACCAGAGCTGTTTTAGTAATGTTTAGTGAAAGATAAATATTGTCCAGGGCAATGGGCATTAACTGGCCTGCTCTTCTTCACAAGAGTGACATGGGATCTTCGAAGCCCTCCTGGCACAACGCATGTGGGTTCAGTTTAATGTCTCATCTGCAAGTCACCACCAGCTGGGCAGCCTTCATGTTTCTGCGGAAGCCGCTGGAGTCAGACTGGAACCCATAAACTTCTGAATCAGAGTCAAGGGGTTCAGTCTGCTGAGCCATAGCCATGGCATGGTTGTCCCTGACAATGCCAGCATTTAAAGTGTCACATAGGATGAAATAACCCCCTTGGCCACTGAGTCTATGCTAACCATAAACCACACATCTTACACTAATCCCGCCAATTCTATCATTTACTCTCCCCACATTCCCATCAACTCCGAGATTCTACCATTCACCTACATGCTAGGTGCCGTTTACAGCAGCCAATTAACCTTAATGTCCTTGGGCTGTGGGAGGAAACCCGAGCCCCCACTTATTGCCTATTCCCAATTGCCTGACTGGATTTCCAGGCCATTTCTGCGGAACCCGGGATAGAGCAAGACACAGAGCCAAGTGTCGGAGAGTGGCCAAGTGCAAGAGAGAGTAAAGTACCAACACAGGCTCAGAGTCTGAAGAGAACTGAGGGGAAAGTTTGGCATTGAGAAGGCAGGAGGAGACTGCAGAACTTGCGAGGGAGAGCCACACGAAGGATTTATTTGCTGGCCCACCACTGGCCCCAAGTGTGGGAATCAGCTTGGAAAATCCTCGACCCCACTCCTCTCCCTGCTCATCATGTGCTTTGCCCTGTCATTGCGAGATATACCACTTACAAAGCAGGCACCAGGGAATTTCGGGGCATTATTTAAGCAAAAAACGTGATGCATAGGGACTGGCTTCATAGGAAATATCTAGGAAGGCCCTTTACCTGCGAGCACTTCCTGAGGTAATCCAGGGCGGGAAGGCACAGATCAGAGGAACTGGATCCTGATCCCGGGAAGCAATTCCCTATTTCTTTACAATCCTCACCACCTTCGAACAGAAGATAAAATTAACTTTAGTAATTCACAATCTTACAAAAAAAAGTCACTACTTGGTCGTTCCCATATTATTGCATCTGGCCCATCCCAAGTCAAACATCTTTCTGTCCACGGTGAGCAGTCAGGGTGCTGATATTTTAATTACTGGCTTTTGCCAATGACTACTGACTGTGTAAACAGCCCAGAGTCCGACTGCTGTTGTACAACAACAACTCTGTTCATGTAATTTTAAGGGGTGATTCATTGTGGGACTTTCTTAGGAATTCGTCGGGAAGATAGGGAGAAATACATTTTCTGGTGGTGGAAGAGTCTAGGACAGGAGCTCCTGACATTTAACATTTGGGCGACAGATTGGGAAACATATTTTCCTACAGGAAGCAATGGATCCAAGCTTGGCTTTTGGATTCTTTACTAGCTGGGGTGTAAAAGGAGATGCAGATAAATCTGTTGACTGTATCAGAGGTAGCATTGTGTTAAAAAGTAAGAAGTATGGCAGAGCCAAGCTGAGTGGGAAGATAGAAGACTGGGAAATTTTTAAGGTGCAGCAGAATTTAACTAAAAAGGTAATTCGGAGGAAAAAATGAGGTACGAAGGCAAGCTAGCCAGGAATATTAAGGAGGATAGCAAAAGCTTTTTTAGGTATGTGAAGGGAAAGAAGTTAGTTAGGAACAATGTTGGGCCCTTGAAGACCGAATTGGGTGAAATTATTACGGGAAACAGGGAGATGGCAGTCGAATTTAATTAGTACTTTGGATCTGTCTTCACGAGGGAAGACGTAAGAAATCTCCCAGAGGTAAGGATGGACGAAAGGCAGAGGGTGACAGAGGAACTGAAGTGGATTGACATTAGGAAAGAAATGGTGATGGGTAGACTAATGGGGCTGAAGACTGACAAATCCCCAGGTCCAGATGGTCTGCATCCCAGGGTACTAAAGGAGGTGGCTCTAGAAATTGTGGATGCATTGGTGATCATTTTCCATGTTCCTTAGATTCGGGGTCAGTTCCTGAGGATTGGAGAATGGCTAATGTTATCCCACTTTTTAAGAAGGAGGGATGGAGAAAACGGGGAACTATCGTCCAGCTAGCCTAACATCTCTGGTGGGGAAGATGCTAGAGTCCATTATTAAGGATGAATTAGCGGCATATTTGGATAGCAAAGATAGGATTGGGTCGAGTCAACATGGATTTACCAAGGCAAATCATGCTTGACTAATCTACTGGAGTTTTTTGAGGATGTAACCAGGAAAATAGACGAGGGAGATTCAGTGGATGTTGTATACCTCGACTTTCAGAAGGCATTTGATAAAGTGCTGCACAGGAGATTGGTGGGTAAGAATTAGGGCTCATGAATTGGGGGGCGAGTATTAACATGGATAGAAAACTGGTTGGTGGATAGGAAACAAAGGGTAGGGGTGAATGGATGTTTCTCAGAATGGCAGGCCGTGACTAGTGGGGTGCCACAGGGCTCGGTGCTGGGACTGCAGCTGTTACGATCTATGTTGATGATTTAGATGAAGGCATTGTGAACAACATTAGCAAGTTTGCTGATGATACAAAGTTGGGTGGCAGTGCGACATGTGTAGAGGAAGTTAGGAGAATTCAAGGTGATTTGGATAGGTGGGTAAGTGGGCAGATACTTGGCAGATGAAGTTTAATATGGATAAGTGTGAGGTTATCCACTTTGGGATCAGGAACAGGAAGGCAGATTATTATCTGAATGGTGTGGAGTTAGGTAAGGGGGAAATACAAAGGGATCTAGGAGTCCTTGTCATCAGTCACTGAAGGTGAATGAGCAAGTGCAGCAGGCAGTGATGAAGGCTAATGGAATGTTGGCCTGTATTACAAGAGGAATTGAGTACAAAAGTAAAGAGATTCTTTTGCATTTGTACAGGGCCCTGGTGAGACCACTCCTGGAGTACTGTGTACAGTTTTTGGTCTCCAGGGTTAAGGGAAGGATATCCTGGCTATAGAGGGCGTGCAGCGTAGGTTTACAAGGTTAATTCCGGGGATGTCGGGACTGTCTTATGCTGAGAGGTTGGAGAGACTGGGATTGTACACGATGGAATTGAGAAGATTGAGAGGGGATCTGATTGAAACATACAGGATTATTTAAGGGATTGGACAAGATAGAGACAGGAAATATGTTTCAGATGTTGGGTAAGTCCAGGACCAGGGGACATGATTTAAGAATAAGGGCTAGGCCATTTAGGACAGAGGTGAGGAAAAACTTCTTCTGCCAGAGGGTTGTGAATTTGTGGAATGCACTGCCTCAGAGGGCAGTGGAGGCCAATTCTCTGGGCACTTTCAAGAAGGAGATAGATAGGTTTCTTATAGATAGGGGAATCAAGGGATATGGGGGACAAGGCAGGAACAGGATATTGATTGTTGAGGATCAGCCATGATCTCAAAATGGCGGTGCAGACTCGAAGGGCCGAATGGTCTACTTCTGCTCCTATTGTCTATTGTCTATTGACTTGAGGTAGGGATGGCAATCAGACACAAGCTCATAAAATGCTGCAACATGCTCGAGGGGCTGAACAATCTCCTCCCATTCCTATGGTCCTATGAACGAGCAGGATTAGTAGCTTTCTTTCACTGCTTTTTATCTAACACTCCTCCCCTCTCTGGGAGATATTTAATGCAGTGAATTGTCAATGCTGACTACTTTTTGCTACAATGCACAGTAGATGGAGGTCAGGTCCTACAATAAGAGTATAACTTGGACATTGTGAGTCCACATTTGTCACCAGGTGGAGATGGTTGTGATAAAGCACCACTGGCCATTCTTCGCTCAAGGGACTTGAGGCCAAGTGTAGCACCCAGCCTCTGACACCTCAGTATGGCAGGAGCTAACACAGCAATGGCTGAACCTGGTCATGTGGCTCTGCGACTCACCCAATCAAGGGCTCTCTCCAAGGAACTTAACTTTAACAAGATTTTAATCTTCTATTAACAACAAGCTTACCCAACCCTTGACAAACTTCATAAGGCACATTATGTAGTCAGTGGCTGCATTAGCAAGACTTGAATGTTATCCGTATTGAGGAACGCTTCAAAGACATCGAAGACCGGAGCCTGGGATTTCCCTGCCAAGAGACAAAGTAACACCCAATGTTATTTAGCTATGGGTAACCTGCAATCGACCAGCCCCCAACTCCAACAGCTAGGCGAATCAGAAAGGATTCTCAGATGTGGGAAAAAATCGAGGTCACGCACTTTGGTAAAAATAGAAAAGCAGAGTACAGGTTTGGGGTATGTAAGGGCTCTGTTGCTGTCTGTAAGCTGATGTCTTCATAAATCTGAAAGGTCCATTTCGATAGCTACCCATAATCTTATCGCTCTACATACACTTGCTATAATTCTTTCATTTCATTGAATATTCACCCTAACACTACCCATAAATAACTGATGGCAAATGTACAGTATCCAGTCATTAATGAATACCATGAAACATTTTATTATTACTGCTCTGCCAGGACCGCAAGAAACTGCAGAGAGTTGTGGACACAGCCCAGTGCATCACGGAAACCAGCCTCCCCTCCTTGGACTCTTGTCTTTACCTCTCGCTGTCTCAGTGAAGCAGCCAGCATAATCAAAGACCCCACCCACCCAGGTCATTCTCTCTTCTCTCCTCTTCCACCAGGCAGAAGGCACAGGAGCCTGAGGGCACGTACCACCAGGCTTAAGGACAGCTTCTACCCCACTGCGATAAGACTATTGAACGGTTCCCTTATACGATGAGATGGACTATGACCTCACGATCTACCTTGTTGTGACCTTGCACCTTATTGCACTGCACTTTCTCTGTAGCTGTGACACTTTACTCTGTACTGTTATTGTTTTTACCTGTACTACATCAATGCACTCTGTACTAACTCAATGTAACTGCACTGTGTAATTGACCTGTACGATTGGTATGCAAGACAGTTTTTCACTGTACCTCGGTACAAAGTGACAATAATAAACCAATAACAATTATTATTAAAGTGAAAAATGGTTTAAAGATGTCTGGAAGAATTCATGTAAAGTCAGATTTCACGCAATTCATAACCTGGGGAGCCCCTGTATTTCTTAAATGTTGAGATTGACAGGTGTTGGTGTTCAGAGGGACCTGGACGTTCCTGCAATTCGAATCACCTGACAGTTAACATAGGTACAGCAAACAATTAGGAAGGCAAACAGTACGTCAGCCTTCACTGAGAGAGGATTTGAGTACTGGAGTAAAGATTTTTCCTGGACTTCCACAGCACCTGAGACCACGCCTTGAATATTGTGTACAGGCCTGATATCCCTGCCCTTGGAAGGATGTACTTGGGATAGAGGGAGTGCCACTAAGCTTGACTAGATTAATTCTTGGGATGGTCGCTTTGTCCCGTGAGGAGATGTTGAGCGGACTAAGCCTATACTCTTGTGAGTTTAAATAAAAACAAAGCAATCTCATTAAAACCAGAGGTAACTGGTGGACCTGAGGAGAGGAGTTGTTGAAGCATGACAGGCAGATCGAGCGAGGAACTGTGGACACAGCTCAGGTCATCACAGAAACCAGCCTCCCCTCCATGGACTGTCTACACTTCTTGCTGCCTCGGTAAAGCAGCCAACTTAATCAAAGACCCCACCCATCTCGATCATTCTCCCTTCTCCCCCCTTCCCATCGGGCAGAAGATACAGAAGACCGAAAGCACGCACCACCGGGCTCAAGGACAGCTTCTATCCCGCTATTATAAGACTATTGAACAGTCCCCTTGTATGATACGGATGGACTCTTGATCTCTCAATCTACTTCATCATGGCCTTGCACCTTATTGTCTGCCTGCACTGCACTTTCTCTGTGACTGCAACACTTTATTATGCACTCTGTTATTGTTTTCCCTTGTACTACCTCAATGCACTGATGTGATGAAAAGATCTGTATGGATGGCATGCTAAGTTTTTCACTGTATCTCAGTACGTGTGACAATAATAACCAAGTTACCAATTTAGGTAGGGGAGGGGGAGGGGAGGAGTTGGGAGACATGATAGGTGGAAGCAGACAAAAAAAGAGGAGGAGGAAGCTGGAACCAGGAGCGGGCTGGAGAGGGTGAAGGCAGAGACAGCTGCTGGAGGGTGAGAAGCAGGAACACAAAGGGCTACCATTGCTGGAATCTGATGACACAGGAGACTGCAGATACTGGACTCTGGAAGCAAACTCACAAACCACTGGAGGAACTCAACCAGTCACACAGCATCTGTGGAGGGAAGCGGACGTTCCACATTTCAAGTCAAGGCCCTTCATTCAGACTGAAGAAGGGTCTCGACCTGAAACATCAACTGTCTGGATGAAGGGTCTCGACCCAAATGTCAGCTGTCCACTTCCTCCATCGATGCTGTCTGACCTGCTGAGTTCCTCCAACGTTTTGTGTGTTTGCTCTGAAATCTTAAGGAAAGTGATGACGGAAACCATTAGGGGAGCGGTGAAGGGCACAGTTCCTCCAGTAGTTTGTAAGATTTGAGTGTTGTTCTGCTGTCCGGTTGCTGGATGGAGAGAGTGTTCGTTTCATTCTTCACTCACCCATGGAATAATCACCAATCAGATACTCCTTCACGTCCGACTTGTTTGCTGTGTACGGTCTTCAACGCACTGAAGAGCGGCCGCCAGCCCGACTGGATCTGTGGGGAGCAGGCCTCCACCAACTCTCCGATCGATGTGATCACCTAAACGGCGCAAGGCAGCACACCCTGATCACACTGGCTCACAGCAGGCCCTTCCCCACCTCCCTCACAGCATCTCCAACATAACCTCCCTCACCGCCTCCGCGCCACCTGTTAGTCCATACCTTCACTCCGTCTACCCACCTGGGTTTCACCACCTCTGCTATCCCTCCCTCACAAAAATTAATTAATACCAGTTATGCAATTTTTAAGGAGACAGAAGAGACTGTAGTTGCCGGAATCTGGAGCAACACACAAAATGCTGGAGGAACTCAACGGGTCAGGCAGCATCCGTGGAGGGAAATGGACAGTCAACATTTGGGTTGAGACCATTCATCAGTGAAGACGAAGAGCCTGGAGCAGAAACATTGACTGTCCATTTCCCTCCACAGATGCTGCCTGGCCTGCTGAGTTCCTCCAGCATTTTTTTTGATGCAGTTTTGAAGTTGACTTCCCCCAGTTTCATCCGTTCTTTGGGGAGGGGGAAGAATTTCAAATTTCCACTGCCCTCTTTCTGGAAAAACTCCTGCTTCTAATCTTAAAGTTATACCTTGTTCTGTATGCACTGTCCCACCAAAGGAAACAACTTCCCTTTATTTATGAAAATCAAAAAATAACTGCAAATGTTGGAAATCTGAAATAAAAACTGAAAATGCTGGGAAATCTCAGTGGGTCAGGAAGCACCTGTTGGAAGAGGAACATTTCACATTCAGGTTGAAGACTGAAGGTTATGCAATGAAGGGTCCTTTGCATAAATGCTATCTGACCTGCTGAGTGTTTCCAGCATGTTCTGTTTTTATTTCTCTTTACTTATGCCTTTAATTCTTTCATGTATAGTTGATAAAATTATCCCTTAATGTCCTGCACTCATATCTCCCTTCAAAACAAACTTCCCTCACAATTTAATTGCTTCAGACTGGATATCATTCAGGGGGATTACTGCAGCTGGAATATTGTGCATATGTTATGTTAAGGGCTGGCTGCTGTGAGGCCAAGAACCGGCAGCTGCGAAACCTTGCAATAGACGGAGAGAGTCACTGAAGGAAGCAGAGTGTCAGGAGGAGGCAAAGGCTGAGAAATCTCTTTGCACAAGTTCTCTAGAAACATTTGTACAGTTGAGAACAGACTTAACTCAATGGCAAAAACTTTGCCCATTTCTGGATCTCTTGACAGGTGTCAGAGAGAAATTGACTCCTGACTTCATTAGCATAAAAAATTTTTCCACTGTAAAACGTACCCACATGATGTCACACCATTTTATTGGTCTGGAGTACAACATTCACTCACAGGATAACCCTCTTCTACTAACCCTGTTTCCCCCGGAACAGTGCTATTTAAGGGGCCAACACTCAAACTATATCCTTATTCCTCTCAGAGGTCTGAGACTTCCTGCAACCTCACACATGTGCCCAGACTGCTGGAGGTGAAGATCCCAGTTACTCTCAGCTTCGTGGCCTCAGGACCACTCCAGGTTGCTGCCAGCTGATCTCTGCCACATCTCACAGTTTGATACTCAATGCTGCATTAGGGAAGTCACCCAAACTCCACAGTTTTTTTCCACATGTGACAATAATGAACCAATTTAATTTACCAATTAGTTGAGGAGACTTCATGTACCTTTCCTTCAGCCCACAGGGACAGGCAGAAGGGGCACAGGGATTTGGCTATACTGCAGGCTTCCTCAAAGTGTAGGAATTCATAGACTGTACTCGTGTTGTATTCCTTTCAGAGACATTCCCGACAACTATCTCCCGGAGGGCTGGCTGTAGCCCTGAAGGGTCCTCTCTAGCCTCCTTGTATGGAGAACATGCCTCCTGCAGGGTCTGATCCTCAGCAGCATGTCCAGGACTTGCTGCCCCCCCCCCCACCCCTGTAATACCCGATCATTGCAGCATCCATTCTTTAAGCAAGTGCACTCCCCAGTGGCTGGAAGAGTGCAGCAGCTGGCTGCTGAGATTGCAGCTGCAAGGCTGGATCACAGCTGCAAGAAACGGAAGAAAGGGGAATGTGACTGGGGCTTACTGATGCCACTTACAGCTGATCTTACCTGATCCTGCACATCTTCATCGCACAGTTCCAGCTGCATGATGTGCTCAAATGGCCGGAACAGAGCCTCGTTGAAGTGGAAATGGGGCAATTCATTCCAGTCTGTGAGAACTTCCGTCAGGATGTCATGGATGAAGGAGACGGCCTTCTGGGACACATGCCTCTCCTTGTGGCAGGCAGCCTGAGCAAAGGGAAGATTAACTTGCATTGATGCTGGTGAACATAAATGAGGAGGAAAGCCCATTGATGAGAATAGCACACTATTATACTTAAAGCACTTTAAAGGAGGTTCTTCTACTTGCAGCACTCAAGGTCGTTCCTGACTGATGAATACTTCAGAGGCATCAAAGGACTTGAGCTTTAAGGCACATGTTAGCAGTGTGATGAAACACTACTCCCTATTTACCTGCATGGACCCAGTTATAATACTCAAGAAGCTCGCTGCCACTCAGGACAACATGACCCGCTTCAGCAGCAGCCCGCCCACCTCCCCCAACATCCCCCTGATGAAAAGTCATCAACCTGAAACATAAAGCTGTTTTTCCTCCCTCCTCAGATGCTGCCTAACCTGCTGAGTATATCCAATGCTGCAGTACTTCCTCGCTACTTCTGCCCCTAGTGCACCAGGACAGCAGTATGTGTTGAACCCACTGGACCAAGACACCAAGACCATGCACCTGCCAAACACGCGAGCTCTCCCACCCAGCTGGATGAGAGCAGAAGGACCATGGGGACACCATCACCTCCAGGTCTCACCATCATGGGCTCCAGGACTTGGAAATATGTCATAGATCAGAGATCATGAAGTAACACAGCATGGAAACAGGCCATTCGGCTCATCGAGTCCATGCCAACCATCAAGCACCCATCTACACATCCTATTTCATTCCCCCCCCCCACATTCCCATCAACTCCACCCCTCCCCAGATTCCACCACTTATCTAAACACTAGGGCCAATTGACCCAACCCGCACATCTTTACTTGTGGGGGAAGCCCACCCAGTCACAGGGAGAACGTGCAAACTCCATACAGACAGCACCGGAGGTCAGGATTGAACCTGCGTCTCTGGAGCTGCGAGGCTGCGGCTCTACCAGCTGCGCCAGTGAGTCACGCACGTCAGGATTGTCACGGGGTCAAAACCTACCAAACCACACAGTGGGAGTTCCATCAACACGTGATCTGCAGTAACTCGACGGGGTGGCCACCACCAACATCTTAGGAGCAACAGGTATGAGGAGAGAATGTAAGGTACTTCAGCAGTACTCACACCCCCACAAATGGATACTGTGGCTTAGCAGTTTGTCACTGGGCTAGCTATCCCGAGGCCAATATGTTATCCAATAAGATCATTGCCAATCCCCAAATTCCTTGATCCAAAATCAAAATACTGCAGATGCTGGAACCTGAAATAAAACAAAAGGTGCTGGAAATACTCAGCAGGTCAAGTAGCATCTGCTGAGAAAGAAACTGAGCGAACAGTTCGGGTCGATGACCTTTCATCAGAACTGAAAAGTCATCACGCTGAAGTGTTAACTCTATTGCTTTCTCCACAGATGCTGACTTACCTGCTGAGAATTTACAGTATTTTCAATCTCCTCAGTGCCTAAAAACCTACTGATCTCAGGCAATGACTGTATAGCCACTGATCTCAGGGTAGGAGGATACCGAATACTCAACACCGGTAGAAAGTTCTTCTCACCTTAATTTTAAGTGACTGACCCTTAATAAAATGACCAAGGCCCATAAGTTGGAGACTCCTCAGCCTGAGGAACAGCCTCTCAGTCATGGAGTTGTACAGCACAGAAACAGGCCCTTCATTCGCACCATGTCCCATGCCTATCTTTTGCCCACATTAGGAACATATCCTTCTATGCCTTGCCTATTTTGTCAAAATGTCTCTTAAAACACAGTGATTGTATCCAATTCCACATCTCCTCTGGCAGTGAGTTCCAGATAGCAACCACTCTCCACTGAAAAACATAGCCCTCAAATCCCCTTTAAAATTCCTTCCTCTCACCTTAAACCTATCTGCCTTGTTTTGATGCCTGTACCATGGGAAAAAGATTCTCATCTACCCCATCTATGCCAGGGTGGTGGTGGTGGAAGCAGATACGATCGTGGCCTTTAAGAGGTTTTTTAGACAGACACATCAATATTCAGGGAATGGAGGGATGTGGATCACGTGCAGGCAGAAGGGATTCGTTTAATTTGGCATCGTGTTCGGCACAGACATTGTGGGCTGAAAGGTCTGTCCCTGTGCTGTACTGTTCTGTGTTCTGCTACACACCTGCATACTAAATGTGGGTGTTTCGTGTACTATGACCTCAGATCATTTCGTATTGCCTCTCGTCCTTCTGAACTCCAAGGAACTTACACCGATCTTGCTCAACCTCTCCCGATCCGAGGAATTAGTCTGATGACTCCGCACATCTCTGGGGTAGCTAGGGGGCAGGCTATAAATGCCTGCCTTGACCCCGGAAGCCTCCGTCCAGTGAAAGAACGTGAACGCTTACCTCTGCCAAGTGAGGGCCCACCACACCCCAGGTCTTCATCAGGTGCAGGAGGGGACGGGACCTGCTTCGCACGATCGCAGCATCACGTCACCGAGTCGGAAGAGGTGCAGAGCGCTGCGTCGGTCTAGGGTGGATCTGGCCTCTCCTGTGGATCGAATGCCCATTAACCAGTGGCACAGATCAGACCCCGTGCTTACTCCAACACCACTAGTACCACTAGTGTCACTAGGGGCCTGTCCACTCCTGGGAGTGGCAAGGCATCGAGGATGTTTTGCATTCATATAGCACGTTTCACAGCCGTTCCACCCAATCAAATCTATTTGCTGCTGTAATGTAGCAAAGGCAGCATAGCAAGATCCCACGGATGATCATATGTTAATGACCAGATATCCAGGTATCAGGGCACATGGGACACCTTCTGTGGATTATTGCCATGGGACCTTCCATCCCTGCCATCCAAGAGGCAGCACCTGTGACCGTGCAGCTCTCACTCAGCACTGCAATCTTGATTCTGTGCTCAAGTCTCTCACTTGGGACTGGAACCCTCAACCTCCCAACTCAAGGGCAGGAGCCCACTGAACCACAGCCAAACCTCCTGTAAAGAAGGGGGCAGACTCTTTCAACTCAAGGCCAACAAGAACCAGTTCCTGCTGGCTGATGTCCGACCTGGTAAACAGAAGGTACTCAGGCGAGAGTAAAAAGAGACACACAGGGTACTTTCTGACAATGTTACTTTGTTCTTGGCCATGGTCAGGAAACATCTATTACCCCATCCCTAGCTGGCCCGAGAGAACATGAAGTGTACAGCCGTGTGGACAGGATTTAGTACCGCTGTCTCGCAACCCCAGAGATCCGGGTTCAATCCTGGCCCCTGTCTGTGTGGAGTTTGCGTGTTCTCCCTGTGACCGCAATGGGTTTCCCCTGGGTGCTCCAGTTTCCTCCCTCATCTCAAGATAAAGTGGTTAACTGGCCACTGTAAATTGCCCCTCAGTGTAGGTTAATGGCAAAAAGAATCAAAGGGGTTGATGGGCATGTGTGAGAGAGAATAAGTTGCAAGGGTACAGGGAAGTAGGCAGAGTGGGTAAAGGACTAATGGGATTGTTCCCCTGGGAACACTCCGACAGACAGAATGGCCTTCCTCTGTGCTATTATCAGAATGATTGCAATGAAGCCACACACCATTCTGCCTTGGAAATATATCACTATCACTGGGTCAAAGTCCTGGAACGCTCTCCTTGGCAGTCACACCTCAAAGACTGCAAAGGTTCAAGAAGGCAGCTCACCACCACCTTCTCAAGGGCAGTGAGGGATGGGCAATAAATGCTTGCTCAGGCTGCGATGCCCACACCCCTTGAATGAATATAAAACAAAGCTTACCAAGTGTGTCACTGGGTAGATGGTAACAGCAATCACTTTTGATTCAATCTAAGGGAAACTTAATAAATTTGGTAATGAATAATTTGGGAACTTATGAGGGAACAAGGAGGAGTTCAGACCTCTGGTTTGCAAGGTTTACCACAGGGGTTACTCTGATGGTGTCTGTTGGGGAATCATTGACGGGGACTGATCATCATAATTGGTCAGGAATCCCCTCTGTCACCGCACTAGGTGCCACCTAGATGGGTAGACACCAAGCTGGAGGTCTTTTTATGACTGGCAACTGCATGGGAGTTTGGAAGGACCACTGTTTCAATCTTCACCCCTGCCCAGGTACCCCACCCCACTGTCAGACACTGGGGATTAAAACCAGTTCCACAGGTGCCTCAGGGATGGCCGGAAGAGTTCGGAGGGGTTACCTGGCATTGCAAGTGAGTAGTCCACGGTCTCTGTGGCGGAGTCAAAGAGCGGGGCTTGTGATGCTTTCCGCAACTGATTGAGGAATCCGACCAGAGCGTTTAGATTGAGTTTCACGGCAGCATCTTCAAACAACCTGTCGGATAGAGGGAAGGAGGGAGGAACAGTGACAGAGAAGAAAATGTAGGAATTAATTCATATTGGTTCCCTCTCATACACCACCAGATTAACTCTTGATCTCCCAATCTACCTCGTCGTGGCACTTATACTTTACTTGTCTACCTGCACGGCACTTTCTCTGTAACAATAACACTATATTCTGCATTCTGTTCTTCTTTTACTACCTCTATGTACTTACATATGACAAGATCTGCCTGGATGGCACACAGGCCAAAGTTTTTCACTGCATCTTGGTGCATGTGACAGTAATGAACCAATACCAATTCATGGGTATTTTCAGGTGAATTAACGCCTTGCCTGACCTGCTTTTATTGGCAATTCTCCCAGCCAGATTTTAATTCGGTCCCACCCTGAGGTTGTGATTAAATCTCTGACTTCAATAGTAATTCTCTCCCACTTCGGTTTCACCAATAAGTCACTGCATCACACCGTCATTTCCACAGGAGGCCCAGTGGTTCCATCTGATTTGTAACGTAGCTGCCCCGTCAGTCCTTCCCCTCCTGAACCTGACCTAACCCAACCAACCTGAGCCAAGACCTGTAATTCTCTCCAGAGCTGGCCCGATCCAGAGACATTTGCAGAAAAGACGCTGTGCTGCACACGTATTGCTCCTGGGGCTACAGGAAGCAAATCATTCTGACCTGAGAGAAGTACTGAACTGGCCTGATCCAACCAAAGCTCATCTTTCCAGTTGGGTCCATCACACTTGGCTGGGCCACAAGATCTTGCAGTCCACTCTGTCCCTACAACCCTGTCAAGTTACTCCCTCTCAAATGCCTGTCTAACTCCCTCTTGATATCCCTGACAGATTGTGTTTCCACCACCTCCACAGGCAGCGTGTTCTGGATCATTAACGCTCTCGGTGTGAAAAAATTTCCCTCTTCCTCGCACCTCCCCTTTTGCCCAGAACTTGAGATATCTTTTTCATAAAATAAAAACAGAAATGCTGGAAATATTCAGTTGGTCAGGCAGCATTTGCAGAAAGAGAAACAAGAGTTCATGTTTCAGGTCCAAGAACCACATCAGAACATTCTAACCTGAAATGTTAACTTTCCACAGATTCAGCCTGATCTGCTGGGTACTTTCAATATTTTCCATTTTCATTACAGATTTCAAGCATCTGCCCTTTTCTGATCTTCAATTAAATCTATGTTGCTCTGGTCCATGAACTTAAGGGAACAACTTCTCTCTATCCTACCTAGACCGTCACAACCTGGTACACTTGAGACACAAGAGACTGCAGATGCTGTAACATGGAGCAAAAAGCAAGCTGCTGGAGGAACTCAGCAGGTCAGGCAGCATCTGTGGAGGGAAATGGGACAGTCGACGTTTTTGAGTCGAGACCCTTCATCTGGTACACCTCATCCAATCTCCTCTCAACCTTTTTTGCTCCAAGGAGAACAACCACATGTTCTCAATCTGACCCAAGAGCTGAAATCCTTCATCCCGGAACCCATAAATAATTCTCTTGAGGTAGACCTTGCTCATAATTACCCCCTTCCCTTTGCCCAACCAGTGGCCGTCAGGTCTTCAAACACACTGGACCTCACTTAATTCCCTTCTCTAGCTCTTACCCGCTATCTTTTCTGACGCACTTAAAACCTCTGCCGTCGGATACTTATCCTAACACTCTTTCCCTAAATCTGCATCCACGTTTGCTTGTGAAATACGTGGCATGTAATAAATGAGAACTGTTTTCATTGGACGTAAATTCCAGGTCACAAAAAAAAAGCGAGTCTTTGTAGCATAACTAATTAAATAGCACACCAGGATTATCCCATCCAACAATGGATTTCGGCTTAATTATTTTTGATGTGCCTGAAGAAGCTGATATCTAACTACTTAACCTATTTTTTTAATCACTCTCCTCCTAATGGTAATTGGTTTATTACTGTCACATGTACCGAGATACAGTGAAACATTTTGTTTTGTATGCCATCCATACTGATCGTTGATGCTTTTTGCCATCATTATGCCTCCTAGCAAGCTCCGTGTTCTATCTATTCTCCACGTAAAGACTTTAACATGAATCTCCCTTGGGTTTATCGGTGACCACGATATATTTCTATCTGACCTTCATTTATCAACATCTTGGATTTTCCCCATTTGACTCCTAAGAATTCCCAAGCCGTGACCCTTTGGAGCATTCCGGATGGCACTGAGAAATCCAAGGCCATGTATCAGCAGCACAACAAAGCCCTATGTTAGTGGTGGAAGTAGCTATCCACCCATCCACCCCATCAGGTACTTCCTGCCCCATTAGTGGAAGAATCTGTGGGTCCCACACTGATCTTGTCAGTTACCTCACAACCCACTAAACCAGAGGGGAATCACATCGGGAAAAGCACGGTAGTGTAGCAGTTAGCGTAACACTTCACAGTGCCAGCGACCCAGATTCGATTCCGGCTGCTGTCTGTAAGGAGTTTGTACGTTCTCCCCATGTCTGCCTGGGTTTCCTCCAGGTGCTCCGGTTTCCTCCCACATTCCAAAAGATGTACGGGTGAGGAAGTTGCGGGCATGCTGTGTTGGTGCCAGAAGTGTGGCGACACTTGTGGGCTGCCCCCAGAACACTCTACGCAAAAGGTGTATTTCACTGCGTGTTTTGATGTATGTGTGACTAATAAAGATCTTATCAGCCTCGACCCAGAGACACTGCTTAAGAAACAGATCCACTTGGACTTCCTTGTTACCAAAGGGAGGGCTCAACCTGGTCCATGAAGCCAACAGATTTCAGTTCCTGACTTACTTGTCGGCCATCGTGGAGAGTGTGCAGACGGCCTTGGCCGCATTGCTCCCGGTCAGCACTCCTCCTCCACGGCTGTCGAACACCTTCCCCTTGTGGTTCTCCTTGATCAGCTCCTGGATGGTGAAGGACTGGATGACGGGGTTGCCGACGTTAGCGTCCAGCTCAGGGCTCAGGTCCCTGGTGGAGTAGCGAGCTGTGTCCAACGAAGGGACAAACCCTGAGGCCTGCTGAGCTTGTGTGACGGTGATGGGAGGTTGGGACCCACCATCGCTGAAGTGGCTGTGTTCCAACGTGCTGACGTATTCGCACACCCTGAGGGGACACAGGGCCTGTTACAGCCTTACAATATCACACCCTCTGTTTTACACACTCTCCCCATGACTGTCCTGTCTTCACAAATTCATTAAGGCACAACATGTACTATATTCATCAAAGGGGGGGAGGGGTAGTTGGGCACACAAGAGACTGTAGATCCTGGAATCTAGAGCAAAAAAACAAACTGCTGGAGGAAGTCAACGGGTCGGCAGTGTCTGTGGAGGGAAAAAAAATAGTCGATGTTTCGGGCTGAGACCCCTGCATCAGGACCGAGAGTGGCGAGGGAGGTGGCCAGAATAAAGGGGGGAGGGGGGAGTGGCGAGAAGGGGGCCAGTAGGTGTTAGGTGGCCAAGGAGGAGTGAGGGATGATGGGGAGATGGAGCCGGGTGGGGGAGAGGGAAGGGGAGAGTTGGGAGACAGATGCAGGTGGGTGATAGTTGGAAGCAGACAAGGAAAGGAATAAAGTGCAGAAGGAGGTAGTTGCTTAGTTGCAAGGCAGAAAGCTTAACCTGTATATGTTCTAGTCTAGAAACTTAAACTGAAAAAATCCATTGGCATCCTGTTATACGTCTGTGAGTAGTGTGTGATTTGGGGGTATGTTTTTGCAGTGTTTGCATGTATTACCTGGTGAGGTCCCATTTCCTCGAATGATCCACCCTTCCTCCACAGTCATTCTCCCATCATATACAAGCAAGTAAAGACATTATCAACAAGTGCAGCACACAAGACACAGTGGCACAGCTGGTAGAGCTGCTGCTTCACAGCTCCAGTGACCCAGTTTCAGTCCTGACCTCCGCTGCTGACTTTGTGGAGTTTGCACGTTCTCCCCGTGACCACACGGGCTTCCCCCGGGGGCTTCAATTTCCTCCCACATCCCAAAAACTTGAGGGTTGGTCGGTTGATTGGCTGTTGTAAATTGCCTCTAGTTTGTTGGCGAGTGGGAGAATCCAGGGGGAGTTGATCGGGATGCAAGGAGGACAAAATGGGATTAGTGTGAATGAGTGCTTGATGCTCAGAATGTACTCTGGGCTGAAGGCCCATCTCTGTACCATATGACTCTATACTAGTATTTACTTAGTGAACGGCAGAAATGGGAAGGGTTTTCTTTTGCCAGTAATCCGGTCTGATCAGTGATTTGCCTTCTACACAGGGAGGTGCCAGTGTGCTTACTGACGCACCCACCACTGCCAGTTTAGCAATAATGCAACAAGAGGCCGTTTCAGCTCATTGAACCTACACAAGCTTCTCAAAGAAGCTGCTGAGCTGGACCCACTCTCACCCCAAATTTCAGCAACTTAATTCTCCTTCGTCAAATTTCCTCAAGATCACCACTGGATCTGTTCCACCCACACCCACAAACTACTCAGTTGGGTAAGGGAGCTGTCTTCATATCTCCATTCATTTCCGTTCTATAGCACACAAGGGTCCTGAACCAGCGAATGAGCCCATCAAACTCTTCCTCCCATTGCACCGTCCAGTCACAGCCTGAGTATTTCCTAATATTGTCCAACCGTGGACTGCAACATTCCTAATCACCACCCCTCCATTCATATCCACGCCTCCACCAGCCCCTAGCCAACTCAATGGCTGGGGGGATGAGAATCAATGAGGATTCAGGCCGTGAATGGGGAAGGAACACAACGAGGGGAGATTTGATAGAGGTTACAAAATTATGAGGGGTATAGACAGAGTAAATGCGAGTAGGCTCTTTCCACCTAGATCAGGAGAGATAAGTATGAGAGAACATGGCTTTAGGGTGAAAGGGGAAAGGTTTAGGGGGAACATTAGGGGGAGCTTCTTCACTCAGAGAGTGGTGGGAGTGTGGAACGAGCTGCCATCTGATGTGGTAAATGCGGGCTCACTCTTAAGTTTTAAGAATAGATTAGATAGATACATGGATGGGAGAGGTCTGGAGGGTTATGGACTGGGTGCAGGTCAATGGGACTAGCGGAATAAAGTTTCATCACAGACTAGTAGGGCCGAATGGCCTGCTTTCTGTGCTGTAGTGTTCTATGGTTCTAATCGTTGAACAGTGGAACAGCCTCAACGGGCATTAGAGTCATAAAAATCTGGGGAGTTATTGAACGGGAGGAGGTAACAACAAAGCCCACACGCTCAACAGCCCCTGGTCCTGGACTCTCCAACCAGCAGCAACGGTTTGTCTCTATTCACCCCATCAGTTTTCCTTGATCCCTGGAGCATTTCACAGTCTCCACCTGGTAACCCTGAAGTGTCAGTGGCAACACACAAAAAGCTGGAGGAAGTCAGCGGGTCAGGCAGCATCTGCGGAGGGAAACGGACGGTCGACGTTTCGGGTTGGGACCCTTCACCTGGACAGAGAAAGAGGGGAGATAGGCAGTATGAAAAAGTGCAGGGAAGGGGTGGAGCAAGAGCTGGCAGGTGATGGGTGGATCCAGGTGAGAAGGGGGTGATAGGTAGATGGTGGGGGGGGGGGAGAGTGGGAATGATGTCAGGAGCTGGGAGGTGATGGTGGAAGTGACAAAGGGCTGAAGACGACGGAATCTGATAGGAGAGGACGGTGGAGCCTGGAATAAAGGGAGGGAGGTGGGGAGGGGAACCAGTGGGAGGAGTGTGTGTGGGTGACGGGCAGATGGAGATGGTGGGCCGGGCGGAGAAACGATGGGGTGACGAGTCAGGTGGATCAGGAGGAGAGAAAGAAAAAAAGAGACAGGGTGAGCGGGTTACTGGAAGTTTGAATTTCTCTTCAAAGCATCAGTAGCTATGGTTTGGAAGGGAAAAGCTCAAGAACACAAGAAAATCGGGCCAGCAATAGGCCACTCGGCCCCTCAAGCCTGTGCTACCATTCAATATGATCATGGCTGATCTATGCTGGCCTCAACTCCTCTTCTGTGCCAGTTCGCCATAACCCTCAATTCCTTGATCTTTCAAATATTTATCTCCACCTCAAATATATCTAGTGATCTGGCCTCCACCACCCTCGGGGGCTGAGAATTCCAGAGATTCACCCCCCTCAGTGAGAAATTTCTACGCACCTCAGTTTTAAATAACTAGCCCCTAATTTTGTAGTTCTGTCTCCTTGTTTGTGACCCCTATTAGCGAGAACGTCCCAACATCTACCCTGTCAAGTCCCCTTAGGATCTTATGTGGTTGAATAAGATCGTTCTTCATTCTTCTAAACTCCAAGGAATGCAGACCCAAACCACTAGGCCTCCCTAGATAGAACAACCCTCTCATCCCAGGAATTAGCCTGGTGACTCTCCTTTGGACTGCCCCCAGTGTTACAATATCTTTTTTTTTTCCAAACAGAATGGGACCAAAACTGTGCACAGTATTCCTGGTGTGACCTCACCAACAACCTATAGAATTGTAACAAAACCTCTCTATTATACTCCAACCCCTTTGCAATCAAGGCTAACATGCCCTTTGCCTTCTTCACTACTTGTTGCACCTGTAAGCTAACTTTTTGTGATTCAGGCACTGGAACATACAGATCCCCCTAAACTTCACTCATCTGTGGTCTCTCTCCCGTTAAATAATAATCTGCCTTTTGATTCCTCTTACTGAAGTGCACGACCTGATACTTTCCCACATTAAACTTCATTTGCCAGGTTTTTGCCCAGCCACTCAATTCATCTATATCCCATTGCAGAGTCACAACGTCCTCATCACACACGACCTTCCACCTATTTTTGGAATTATCAACAAACTTAGAAACCTTTTTGTTCCCTCCTCCAGGTCATTAATGTAACTAGTAAACAATTGACGGCCAAGAACCAATCCCTGGGATACTCCACTAGTCTCATCAGTCTGGCCTGAAAAGGACCTATTTTTTCCAATTCTTTTCTTCTATTCCAATTCAACATTGTTTTCTATGTGACAGCCAGTTTTTAATATACGCTAACACACTTTGTTCAATACTTTGGACATTTGATTCATTCACCAACCTCAAATGTGGCACCTTGTCAAATGCGTTTTGGAAATCTCAATACATTACATCTACCAGTTTCCCTCTATCTACTCTCCTTGTCACATCCTCAAAGAATTCAAGCAAATTTGACAAACGTGATTTATCCTCCATAAGACCGCGTTGACCAGGTTTGACCTCATCTTTCCATTTAGTGTTCGGTGAGCAGGGAAGGGGTCTCTAAAGGGCAGGGGAATGGAAATCCCAGATTGGAGTGGCCACACTCCCCAAGTTTTCTGCTTCCCAAAGTCTGTCTGATCCCATCCCATTCTGACTTCACAACTTGACTGCTCACCTTACGGGGAAGATTCCCAGAGCATGCTGTCTCCACAAAGGGCTAAGTGGGAGCACACTGTGCGTGTCACGTCCCTGACTTACCTGAAGACGTGCTGCCAGCAGTCTGCGTTGTGGCTGCCCATCTCTAGACCCACACTGAGGATGGCGTCCATGCACAGCACGTGCGCCGTGTGTAGCTGAACTCCCTGGGGCCGCCGATCTGTTCCAGTTTCTGCTCCACTCTTTGCTTTACTGCAGAGACACACATAATAAAAAAAAATCACACAAGGGACACACAAGGCCCTCAGGGAGTTATCACCACTTCCTGCTCCTGGGAGGCCCAGTGAGATATCTCATGGGTTTTACCACTTCCCACTCCTGGAACTCCCAATGACATACCACATGGGTTCTCAGTAATCAAATGTGAGCTTATCCACTTTGGTCATTATAAGAGTACTTTCCAAACATAACAAGCTTGACAGAGTGGAAACCCCTTGTAGACAGATCCGTAATAAGGCACAAACAGGTACAAAAAATAAACAAATGGTCTAATGGAAAGGTTTCATTGCTATCGGGAGTACATTGAGTTCAAGGGAACAAAAATTATGCTACACTGTACAAAACACACTTTAGAACCATGAGCTGTTCTGGACTCTTTATCAGCTTTAAGAGGGGGGTACAGTGTGTATTTACCATAATATTATAGAGGTAAATTTGGAGGAGAGATTATAGGAACGGGGATTGAATTCTTTCCATGTTATGGAGGGACACGGTCAACAGTGCAGATGGACAGGAGCCATTTCCACTGGTGGGGAGCCCAAGACTAGGGACAGTCTTGAGGTCGGAGCCAGGCCTTTCAGGGGTGAAGTTAGGAGCACCTCGGCACAAGTTCACAAGTGGAAGTTGACACCAGGTCAATTGTTAAATTAGAATAGTAAGTTAAATATCTTTGTTCACAAAGGAGTTTAAGGGATACAGGCAAATATGGAGTAGGTCACATGTCTGCCAGAACCTCAGTGAATGGCAGAACAGGCTCGAGAAGCTGTTCTGCCATTGGTCCGTTCACGTAATTGGTAATTGGTTTATTATTGTCACATGCGCCGAGATACAGATTCCATACGTAAGTACATCGAGGTAGTACAAAAGAGGCAGTAACAGAATGCAGAATATAGTGTTACAGTTACAGGGAAAGTACAATTCAGGGAGACAAAGAAGGTGCAAAGGCCATAATGAGGTAAAGAGTCCATCTTTATCATGCAGGAGGTCTATTCAAGGGTCTTTTAACAGCAGTTATCGGAATGTCCCTTCATTCCTTTAATGCAGAAGCTCTCAGTACCTTGTGCTATCGGGTCAGTGGTCTCAGGGGCTTCTTTCTCCTCCTTCTCATCCTGAACACACGATGCTGCTGACATCTGTGCAAGGGCGGAAGCACAATTGGCAGCCACACCTGCAAAAGAAAGCTAGTTAGTAATATAACTAATGGATCAAAGTTAGTAATATGACTCAACAAGGAAGTGCCCAGAGGTCATTTCTTTGGCGCGTCAATGTGCATGAAAGAGAATGCAAGTGTGAGTCTGTGTATGAGTGTGTGCAGGGGCATTTGTTGTGCTTCACTTTTATTGTTTGGCTTGACCTGGTTAGTTATTTAACTACTAAGTCAACATCCCAAGTTTACCAATGGGTGACCTCTAGACCAGAGAACAGAGACAACCAGGGACAGATTTGGCCCTAGAAATGGGCAGAAACAATGTTTTTGGTTCCCTGAGCTAATCATCCCGTCATCCCTGGTAGCAAGCCCTGTGTCTCACATTGCTGTGTGGAAGGTTTCTGCAAGTTTCATTCCAACAATTTCTGTCCTGATGCAGGGTTTCGACCCGAAACGTCAACAATACCTTTCCTCCCACAGATGTGTGGCTTTAAAGTAATGGGTGGGAAGTTCAAGGGAGATATCAGAGGGAGGTTTTTTACCCAGAGAGTGGTTGGGGCACGGAATGCGCTGCCTGGGGTGGTGGTGGAGGCAGGTACATTGGTCAAATTCAAGAGATTGCTAGATAAGCATATGGAGGAATTTAAAATAGAGGGATATGAGGGAGGAAGGGGTTAGATAGTCTTAGGCGAGGTTTAAAGTTCGGCACAACATTGTGGGCCGAAGGGCCTGTATTGTGCTCTACTGTTCTATGATTCTAGATGTTGCTCAATCTGCTGAGTTCATCCAGCAGATTGTTTCTGGCTCACTCCCCTCCTGACTAGAGTGACTCTGCTAAGGTGTGAGTCTCCTGCTGCCCAAATCTGGCCAGCCTTACCTCCCCCTTGTCCCGATGTGTTGACTGTGGCAGCCTAGGTATAATCCCTGGGTGGCATTAGGTAACAAACCTGGGAACTCAGTGAGGAACTGAGAGGCTCGATTACACATAAACCACTGACCTATCAGGGAGGTCACATCAGTGCTTATGTAACAACAGTCACAGCCTCAGAAATATTGCATGTGTGAATCACCTTGACCTCCTATGATGTAGGAGAACTCATATGAGACTCCCGACAGTGAATTCCCAGATACCCCCCTGATTGTGGGGTTCACAGCTGAGCCCATCATTCATCTCAGGTTTCCAGTGGTGGGTGGTATTCAGGAAGGGCTGACCTTTCACCTAACCTCTGACTACCAGCTTCCCACCAGCAACAGCTGACCACCCGATGTGTGAGGCATGTCAGTAGTCACACAATGATGGTGCTGACAGTACCCACAATCCTCTACTCGAGAAACAACACTATCTGATGCATTGTATTATGGACCAGCTGCCACTGAGAGGTTTGTAGTGGATCTGATGGGGATAAGAGGGAAAAGTTCCCTGTGATTGCCTTCAGTGCTGCTCACATGGTTGTAGAGGAGACTGATTCAGAACGATCCTGGCTTTGGCACAGATCACCCGGGACACAAGTAGGAGCAGGGCTTCTGGTTGACATTAGGTTCCCGCTTCCATTGAGGTTGACTGTGGCAGCCCAAGGATGGTCCTGGCTGGCATTCAAACTGGGAACTCAGTGTAGAACCGGTGGCTTGGTCTCACACAAAGAGACCCACTGATCACCATCAGGGAACCTTCACAAAGTCACCGATCTTCAGTAATAATGGAAGCTTCACAAAGTCACTGATCTTCAGTAATAATGGATCTTGATAGAGTCATAGAGTCATACAGCACAGAAACAGACCCTTCTAGCCCAACTGGTCCATGCCGATTAAGATGCCGATCCAAGCGAGTGCCATTTGCCTACATTTGGCCATAAACCTAAACCTTTCCCATCAATGTACCTGTCCAATTGTCCTTTAAAAGTTGTTACTGTACCTGCCTCAACCACTTCCACTGGCAGCTCATTCCATGTGTACTACCTCCTATGTAAAATAAGTTGCCCTTCCAAGTACCTATTAAATATTTCCCCTCTCACCTTAAAAAGTATGCCCTCTAGTTCTTGATTCCCCACCCTGGGAAAAGACTGAGGTGCATTTACCCTATCTATTCCCCTCATGATTTTATACACCTCTATAAGATCACCTCTCAGTCTCCTACACGCCAAGGAATAAAGTCCCAGCCTGTCCAACCTCTCCCTATAACTCAGTCCCTCAAGTCCTGGCAACATCCTTGTAAATCTTTTCTGCACTCTTTCCAGTTTAATAACATCTTTCCTATAGCAGGGCGACCAAAACTGAACACAACACTCCAAGTGCGGCCTCACCAGCATCTTGTAAACTGCACCATAACTTCCCAACTTCGATACTCAGTGCCCTGAATGTTGAAGGCCAGCGTGCCCATCTGGCAAGCTGTTAGGTAGTTAATACAAAGGAACAAACTGCTGGTCCTCCAACTTCTCTCAACAAGACCCAGCTGTACTTTAAGGGGTTCAGAGGAGGACTGGTTACAGGCTGATCCCATGACCTGAGACGGTGGTCTCTTTTGGTTCTATATTCTTCAAAGAAGGAATAACAGCTTTCTATACCTACCCTGTCACTCCCTCTCAGAGTCTAGTGCTTCAGTACAGTGGAATGAAGTCTCCAATAGTCTTGATGACACAATGCTGGGTGCAGAGAGGCTTCAGGGGAAAATAGACCGGATAAGTGAATGGGTGAGAATCTGGCAGATGAAATGTGGACAAACAAAAGGTCATCTACACTGGTAGAACAGAAAGGAAGGGTACTTTTGAAATAGTGAGAGACTGAACAACGTTGGTGTTCTGAAGGATCGGGGTATCCTTATACACAGATCACTGACTATGGACATGTATGGACAGCAAGCAGTCAGAAGACAAATGGTGGGTTGGCCTTTCCTGAGTACAAGATGCAGCCCTAATGAGACCTGGAATGCTCTGGTCTACCTGCTAAAGGAAGAATACACTCCCAATACAGGCAATGCAACAAAGGTTCACCAGACTACAAGGATGGTGGGTTTGTCCCGTGTGGAGAGCTTAAGCAGACTGTGCCTATACTCTCTGGAATTTGGAAGGATGAAAGGTGATCTTATTCAAACATATAAAATTCTTATGGGACTAACAGGGTTAATCCGAAGTTGAGGTTTGCCCTTGCTAGGGGTTTTAGAACAGGGGTCACAGTCTCAATATAGGGGATTGGCCATTCAGGACTGAGATCAGAAGAAACTTCTTCACCCAGAGCCTATGCAAGTGTCTAACTACGAGGGCTGTGGAGGTTCAGTCACTGAGTATGTTTAAGACAAAGATTGATAGATTTTTATTTCAAGATAGAGGTGTATAAGATGATAAGAGGCATTGATCGGGTGCATAGTCAGACGCTTTTCCCCAGGACTGAAATGGTTGCCACAAGAGGACACAGGTTTAAGGTGCTGGGGAGTAGTTACAGAGGAGATGTCAGGGGTAAGTTTTTTACTCAGAGAGTATGTGGAATGGGCTGCCAACAACGGTGGTGGAGGCGGATAAGATAGGGTAAGAGACTTTTGGATAGGTACATGGAGCTTAGAAAAATAGAGGGCTGTGGGTAAGCCTAGTAATTTCTAAGGTAGGGGCATGTTCAGCACAGCTTTGTGGGCCAAACAGCCTGAATTTTGCTGTAGGTTTTCTATATTCTATGTTCTAAGATGGTGTAGCAGGTAGTTCTGCTGTCTCACCACTCCAGCGACCCCGGTTCGATCCTGACCCTGTCTCCTGTCTGTGTGGAGTTTGCACATTCTCCCTGTGACCGCGTGGGTTTCCCCTGGGTGCTCTGGTTTCCTTCTACAACCCAAAGAGGTCAACTGGCCACTGTAACTTACCCCTTGCGGTATGTGGGTGGCAGGGCAGTTGATGGCCACATGAGGGAGAAAGGTTACAGGGGAAGAAGTGGGGGTATGTACAGCATAATTCTCCATAAGCTCGGTGGACACGCGGTGCAGAAACAGATTGTGGGATTTAATCAGAGATGCATTAGCCATGAGGAGTTAGACATGTATTAGCTAGAAGGAGAGGTTGTACAAACTTGAATTGTTTTCTCTGGAGCATCGAAGGCTGAGGGGAGACCTGATAGAGGTTTATAAAATTGTGAAGAGGCATAACAAGGTTAGACAGAGTCTGTTACCCAGGGTGGACACGTCAAATATTAGAGGAGATAGGTTAATGGCCAGAAGTGGAAAGGAGATTTCCAAGGCAAGTTCTTTTACACAGAGAGCGGTGGGTCCCTGGAACGGGCCGCCAGGGAAGGTGGTGGAGGCAGATACAACAGCAATGTTTACGAGGCATTGAGACAAGTGCTGCACTGTTCTGTGACACAGCAGCACCACCCAGAGGTCGGTGTACGAATCACTGCCCGGACTCCACCTACCCAGGGCACAGCTGAGCCGAGCTGCTTTCCGCAAACCATCCAGACTCATGCAAATGGCGTCCCGCTCCTTCTGGTTCTGCTCCTTAATTCCTTCCGTGCCCAGGATAAACGCCAGCCCCTTGGAGCTGCCGGCCACCCGGCCTGTCAGAGGGGTGGAGAGCGTGTCAATCAGGTTCTTCCAGCAGCCAATCAGAATGAACCGGGCAAAACAGGCACCTGGTTGAAGAAAGTAGACTGTGTCAGAGAGCTCAGGTTACAGATCGTCGTAGTCTGAGAGACCTGGCCACAACGGCCATGGCACTCGGCTACAGTTCCACAAAGTCAAAATCCCTTTTGCCCCTTTGTGGGTCGGGCAGGCATCGTAGTGTAGATGGCAGGCACGGTAGTGTAGCAGTTAGCGTAACGCTATTACAGCCCCAGTGACCCAGGTTCAATTCTAGCCGCTGTCCGTAAGGAGTTTGTACGTTCTCCCCGTGTCTGTGTGGGTTTCCTCCGGGTGCTCCGGTTTCCTCCCGCATTCCAAAGACGGGCGGGTTAGGAAGTTGTGGCCATGCTATGTTGGCGCCAGAAGCGTGGCGACACTTGCGGGATGTCCCCAGAACACTCTACGCAAAAGACGCACCTCACTGTGTGTTTCCATGTACATGTGACTTATCTGCGGAGGCAGAGGGAAAGCCGAGGCTTCGGGTCCTGATGTAACGCCTCAACCTGAAAGGTCGACCATCCCCTTTGCTTCCACAGATGCTGCTCGACCCGCTGAGTTCCTCCAACGGATTGTTTGTTGCTCCAGATTCCAGCATCTGCAGTCTCTTGTGTCTCCCTTGTACCTTTGCCACGCTTCCCAAAACCTTTTCTTTCCCCATTCTTTCATTCAGGGAATGTGGCAACTGAAAGCAAGGCTAGCATTCATTGTCCATGCCCAAATCCCCATGGGTCACTTAAGGGTTAACCTGTTGGTCTGGTGACACATATCCCTAAAGAACAACAGTGAACCAGGATGGAATCTTAATGAAGCACTAGTCACCACTAGTCAATGTTCCCTTTTATTTCAAACAAATGATGAGTTGAATTCAATTTCTTCAGCTGCTATGGTGGGATTTGAAATGCTAATGCTCTAGGCCTGGAGATTGGTAACGTAGTCACCAACCCAGAAGCAAATCTTCTCGCTGCTACCGTCGGGCAGGAGGTACAGAAGCCTGAATTCCCACACCACCAGGTTCAAGAACAGCTACTTCCCTTCAACCATTCAATTCTTGAACCAACCGGCACAACCCTAATCACAACCTCAGTGTAGCAACACCGTGACCACTTTACACTGCGATATGCTTTGTGATTTTTTTTTGTTCTAATTGTGTTCTTTCTTGTATAAATTTGTATAATTTATGTTTTTCTTGTGAATGCTCCTTCTCTGATGCTATGTGCCTGTGATGCTGCTGCAAGTAAGTTTTTCATTGCACCTGTGCATACATTACCTGTGCATGTGACAATAAACTCAACTTTGACTAGGACTTTGACTTTGAAATTCAGAAGATTTTGGAAATTTGAAATAAAATTGAAAATGCTCAGGCAGTGTCTACTGAGGGAGAAACAGTTAACATGTCAGGTCAACAACCTTTTATCACAAGACGTAAAAGGGTGGCCCAGTGGGACGGGTGGTAGAGCTGCTGCCTCACGGCGCCAGAGACCCAGGTTCAATCCTGACCTCGGATGTTGCCTGTGTGGAGTTTATACGTTCTCCTCGTGACCGCGTGGGTTTCCTCTGGGTGCTCCGGTTTCCTCCCACATTCCAAAGGTGTGTGAGTTCGTAAGATAATTGGCCGCTGTAAATTGCCCCCAGTGTGCAGGTGAGGGGTAGAATCTGGCGGGAGTTGATGGGAATGTGGGGAGAGTAAAAAATTGTGGTTTATATAGGATTAGTGCAAATGGTTTGTTGATGGTTGGCATGGACTCAGTGGACTGAAGGGCCTGATTCCGTCCTATATCTCTCTGTGACTCTATACTACATAACTTAAGCTTACCTAGCCTGGCACCACCTGCAATGCAAGCACTTTACAACCCAAAATGGTGTTGTTTAACTAATTCTTGAGATTTACCTCACTGTTGTTAAGATGTTGAGACAGGTGATGTCTTGTATAAGGGTCTTTCATTTCAAACTGTATCTAAATGATCGTAAATTCTCCACCGCTCACTGGGCAGGTATGGCTACAATTGTCCTGCTATAAGCAATGACTTGTGAATAGTAAAGTACACTCTCTTCTCCCACAGCTGCTTACTCTGACCTTTACTCAGACTACAGTCTGTTTGTCCACACCACTTGCACGGGAATAAGTACACAAAGGGCTGTTAACCATTAATGAGATGTTTGCTCCTGTGCTTTGAGCCCTTTAACAAGGTACAAACATCTTTCTGCTCACAGTACACAAAGCACAACCTCCTGAGTAAACAGTGGAAACAATTGACCAGGGAAGACGCTTGGAGTAATGACAACTGCAGTTAGGGTAGTATGAATATCTGCTCACTTTAAACACGGAGGCGCTGTGTGTTGCCTTATCTTGCAGATATTTTTCCCCTGTGTTGGCTTTATTGCACTGACGGATCAACTCAGCAAGCAAAATGAGGTGCTTGTGGGCAAAACCAACTTCCAACTAAGTCTGCCCCATGTGTCGTTTGGTCAGTCAGCTTAACTTAATGCGACTGATCCCCAACATTTAACCATAGCTCCATTCGGTTGATGGCAGCAATGCACTCTGTGGCCCGTTTTACCCTCCACCCGAGCTATGCTCCTCCCCAGTTACACATGATCCTAGTCACACACTTGGGTATGGAGCGGGAGGCGGGGGTGGGGGGGAGGAGGGGGAGATGAGGGAGAGGAGAGGGAGGGGGAGAGGGGGGAGGGAGACGAGGGGGGAGGGAGGGGGAGAGGGAGAGAGAAGCGGGATGTGGGGAGTGGGAGGAGAACAGGAAAGAGGTGGGAGAGGTAGAGGGGGAAGGGGAGGGAGGGAGGGAGGGAGGAGGGGGACGAAGGAGAGGGGAAGCAGGAAGAGGGAGAGGAGGAGGGAGAGAAGGAGCGAAACCCATGCCAGGTCATAAGTTCATGCCCAACACACCCAGTCTGTTTTTTTTACCTGAGTGTAAAATCAAGGGGAGGGTGGGTACATAGTCACAGTGTCACACAGCAGAGAAACAGGCCCTTCGGCCCACTGTCTCTGTGCCAACCATCCAGCAGTAGTGTAGCGGTTAGCGTAACGCTTTACAGCGCCAGCGACCCAGGTTCAAATCCCTCCACTGTCTGTAAGGAGTTTGTGCGTCCTCCCCGTGTCTGCGTGGGTTTCCTCCGGGTGCTCCGGTTTCCTCCCACATTCCAAAAACATACGGGTTAGGAAGTTGCGGGCATGCTATGTTGGTGCCGGAAACATGGCGACACTTGCGGGCTGCCCCCAGAACACTCTACGCAAAAAGATGCATTTCACTGTGTGTTTCGATATACATGTGATTAATAAAGAAATCTTATAACTAATCCTATTTACCAGCACTTGATCCATATACTTCTACATCTTGCTGATTAAAGTGGTTGTCTACATAATTGTACCAATCTGGAGTTTCCTGCTGGCATTAGGTGAACATTGCCCACTATATCTGAGGCACTCTGGTTCACGCACAACCTTATCTTCTTAGATGATCTCTTGCTGCCCTTATGGTCAAGGACGACTTCAGTGCAAGATTTCTCTTGTGGACTATACACTACGACTTACTGCACAGCCACATCAGAGCAAGGCTTTGGTCCAAAGGCAAGGAGTCCAACATTATTGATCTAGGCTGTCCCAAGGAACCATGGAGACAGAGGCTTCAGCTCCCACCAAGGTGGAAATTCAGTGTCAAAACAAGATCAGTTTGCGATTAATCAGTGTTAAGCCTAGTGATGAAAAGGCATTGAGCTGAAACGTTGAGTCTGCTTCTCTCCTAATTTGCTACCTGATCTGCTGAGTGTTTCCAGCATTTGTTCCGAGGTTTGCCTGTCAATATTTCCTCTCTAACGTTAAGCAAAGCATTCTCTTCCCATGCTGTGAGATACAACTCACCAGCCATTCAGGGTTTCACAATGAACACTGCCTCACCTGACAGGATTCACTGATCAGAAGCAGAAATCCTGCCCGATGTTCCCCTTCCCCTTCACCCGCCGCACACCTCCTCAGGACCCAAAGGTGCCGGGACACAACTGTAACACCAATGGAATCACAGACTGACATGTTACAGAATGAGGCCATTTGGCCCTTTGTATGTGTTCCATCCCTATGAAGGAGCTGTGCAATGAGCCCCCAATCCCTCAACTCTTTCCCACCCCCCCAAATATTTTCCATTCAAACCACTGATCAACTTCCCTTTGAGAAGTTCCTTTTGTGCAAGCTTCCACTGCTCTCCCAGGCCATTAAGTAAAGAAACATCTCCTCACCCCCTTCTGGTTTCTCTCCAATTACCTCAGTTCTGTGCCCTGTGGTAACCGATCCTCCTGCCTCTGGTGAGAGCCTTTCCCTACTTAATGCATTAAACCCTTCATGGTTTGGATTCCTCTATTGTATCCCCCTATTACCTCAGTCATAGTGTTGTTCAGCACAGAAACAGGCCCTACAGTCCACCATGCCCATGCCACCCATCGTACACCAATGGCATTTACCCAGATTTGGTCCCAAGCCTTCTATGCCTTCAAGTGCTTTGTAAATGCCATGAGGGTGTCTGCCTCCAAAACCCCCTCAGGCAGACCTCCTCTACTCCAACTACTCCCTGAAAAATTTCCCCTCACATCCCCTTGAAACCTCCTATCTCTCTTCTTAAACCTAAAGAGAACAATTCGGCACCTCAAGACTCACCAGAAGTGAAGCTCTCTAACAAACCTGCAACAAATGGTGGCTCACATCTGGAAGTTCCCTGACCTGAAAGCAAATCTGGCAAACTCCGTGGCTGACAAGCCTTGAAGTTGAAATCTGAGTGTGTGTGACGGAGAGTGAGAGACCCAAGTGAGCCTCTGCACTAATTGTCGTTGGGGGGGAAATAATGGTCGGAAGTTTGCCGGCAATATGACTAGGCCTCGAAGAAGCCAGCACGGTAATAAGCTCGACTCATAACTCCAAGACTTTACCTGCAGTTACTGAATCAGGGGTGTTCTTTTCCTGAGCCAGAGGAGATTGTCCTGATGCAGTGCTGACCATCTGTCCACCCACGGCGCTACTTCCCAATCCATCCATATCTGTGAACAAAACACAACCAATGTACAGAATTTCTATAGCACCGTTAATCCAGAACACACTCTTACACCAATGAAATGGAAGCTGTGTAGGACCTAATGTAGATCTCTGTGCAAACAGTGGATTTTTATAGCAAAGGACCTTTACTCAGCAAACAGAGTCTGTTCAAACAATGCACTGGAGCAAACAGTCTACAGAGCCTACTTAAAAAGTCACCACAAACTGAAAAACTACAGCAACATCTTGTGATAAAGGCAGGGTGGTGGCTCCAGCAGGATCCCATGAGGGGAAGGTAGTTACATAACCCAGGTTGTGGGCATGGAGTCAAGCTCTATCATTCTCAGTAGTTGGGGTGTAGGCAGGATTCACAGGGGAATTATTCTAAACCAGGAATACTGGTGCAGTTCCGTCTAGCTCATTCAACATGGACAAACACCTTCTCTCTCAATCCTCCAGATGAGCCTCATAGAGGATTGAGTACCCAGACATTGAACTAGATAGGCTGAAATTAGGAGGGGTGACCCAAGGCATCAGTCAATGCGGTCGTTCTTCAAAGTGGGGGGGGGGGGGGGAGCCAGGTGGGGAGGATGAGGGCTGACGATCTAGATCAAGGCTGCAGAAGGCAGGTAAATCAGAATTGGGTAGATTTCAGGGAGAACAGTGTACAGGAGGTGAGAGGAGCCGACCAGTTGAGTAACGACATCGGGACCTTGAGTTTACTGTTTAGGGCTACGTCATGTACCCTCTTCTGCTGTCACACCTGATCACTGTGACAGGCTACGGAGTCTTGGATACTGCAGGAATTTTGTCCAATTACACTGATGCATTTCTACAACTATCTTACGTATAATTTGCCAAAAATAAACGCCCCTCTTGTGACAATGTTTCAACCCATGTTCATATCAATAATTAACAATGACCATGCTTAATGAGAACTAAGCTACGGAGGCTACAGAGAGTGGTGGGGCTCAGCCAGTTCCATCACGGGTACAGCTCTCCCCAGCACTGAGGATGCCTACAAGAGTCCCTGATGATGGATGCCAGGAAGGCGACATCCATCATCAGGGACCCCAACCATCCGGGCCATGCCCTCTTCTCAATGCTGCCATCAGGCAGGAGGTACAGGAGTCTGAAGACCCACACCTCAAGGTTCAACTACAGCTTCTTCCCCACTGCCGTAAGGTTCTTGAGCCCACCTGAAAAACCCTCACACTACCTCGGACTATATTTCTTTTTCTTTCCCTCAACTTGCACTAGTGTCCTTATGTATAATTTATGTTAATTTAAGTTTATGTTAACATATGTGTGTCATGTCTGTAATGTACTGTGCTGCTGCTGCAAAGAGCTAATCTTCATGGCATTTATACCCTATGTGTGTATACCAATGACAATAAATGTGAACTTGAACTTGAACTTTCCTTGTGAGGTGATCCCAGCTATGTAGTAATTGCAGGGAATGACCATTAGGTGTGGCTGTATTTGTTGCACATCTCTTCATTGTCCAAAACTCCAGAGTAAAGTATCGGTATTGGTTTATTATTGTCACTTGTACCGAGGTACAGTGAAAAACTTGTCTTGCGTACCGATCGTACAGGTCAATTCATTACACAGTGCATTGAGGTAAAAGTAATGGTAGATCTGCAGAGAACAGCTTGCAACGAGTCGCCACGCTCTGGCACCATCAGTGGGAGATCCACTCATGTTCCTCGTAATGTGGAGCGCGATTCTATCCTACTTTTTGGGACCACCCACACAAATCAATGATTTGCCTTTGTGTGGCGCCTTCAATGTAAAGCTTCCCAAGACGCATCACAAAAGCATCATCGAAGAAAACTGCACACTGACACAAACAGAAATATTGGGACAAGTGACCAAGGAGAGAAGGGCTTGGGGAACGAATTTCAGAACTTAGATCAGAGGCAGCTGGATGCATGTCCGCCACTGGTGCAGTAATGGAAATCTTGAACATGCAGCAGTCCGCTTCCAAAAATCCCACACCCCAAAGACGTGGATTAATTTGCTGCTGTAAATTAATCCTTGTGTAGGTGAGGAGCAGGAGACTTGTGGGGGGGGGGGGGGGTGCTGATGGGAATATGAGGGAACATTATGGGGAAATGTGGGGCAATGGAATTTAAGAGTCATTTAGACAGATACATGAACAGGTAGGGAATAGACCACGTGCAGGCAGAGGTGCTGTTTAAATTGGCGTCATGGTCAGCACAGACACCGTGGGCTGAAGGGCCAGTTCCTGTGCTGTACTGATCTGCTCTAATGGGAGTTCTCTGAGAACCAGGATACAGTAGATGGGCTGAATGGCCTCCTATTCTGCGATAATGGGAAAAGAAGTGTAAATTTATAAATTTATTCCCTGTGCACCCTTTTCCCTCTCCGCTAAACCCAAAAATCAGCAGGTGGAGACTCACCAGTTAACATGACAATGAAAGGCAGGGAATGCTCCTGTGCTGTTCCCCAATATCCGGCCTCTCCAAGCAAGTTCCTGTCCAGCACCTGATGGTACAGCTCTTCAATCCACGCCTGCGACAGCACCATCAACACCCGGCTGCTTTGGACCTGCCTCACAAACTCTTTCTGTGGAGACACAACCAAACACCTCATCACTATGGTTGAACATTCAGGAGCAGGCCACCCTGCACACTGGGCCAGTGTCACCCTGTGTGGAATGAACAGGCTCCTCCTGTTCCTGGGCCTGACGTCAAACTAAGTCGGAAGGAGTGCAAAGAAGATTTACAAGGATGTTGCCAGGACTTGAGGGCCTGAGTTATAGGGAGAGGTTGGACAGGCTGGGACTTTATTCCTTGGAACACAGGAGACCTTATAGACGTGTCTAAAATCATCAGTGGCATAGGTAGGGTGAATGTACCTGAAACATCGACAATTCCTTTCCTCCCACAGATGCTGCTCGACCCGCTGAGTTCCTCCAGCAGGTTGTTTGTTGGTGGTGAACCTTTAGCTCTATAAAACTTTTGGTTCAGCCACAGTTGGAGTATTGTATGTAGTTCTGGTTGCCCCATTACAGAAAGGATGTGGAGGCTTTGAAGAGAGTGCATAAGACAATGTTGCTCGGATTAGAGAGTTTTAGCTAAACGAAGAGGTTGGACAAACTTGGATTGTTTTCTCTGGAGTTTCGGAGGCTGAGGGGGGATCCGATAGAAGTTTATAAAACTATGAGACTTATAGATAGGGTAGATAGTCAGAGTCCTTTCCGCAGAGTGGAAATGTCAAATACTAGAGGGCGTAGATTTAAGGTGAGAGGGTGAAACTTTAAAGGAGATTTATGAGGCAAGTTTTTTTTTTTACACGGAGAGTGGTGGGTGCCTGGAACAGGCTGCCAGGGGAAGTGGAAGGAACAGATGTTGAAGAGGCATCTAGACAGGCACACGAAGAGGCAGGGAACGGACCATGCGAAGGCAGATGGGATTAGTTTGGATTGGCATCACGGTCGGCACAGACATGGTGGGCCGAAGGGCCTGTTCCTGTGCTGTACTGTTCTGCGTTCTATACCCTGAGGGTTATGGAGGCTGAATCATTGAAGCATCCAGAGGAGGGATTGTTGGATTTCTGGGTGTTAAGGGATAATGCAGGAAAGTTTCCCTAAGGTAGAAGATCAGCCATTATCGCGATGAATGGTGGGACAGGTTCAAGGGGCCGAGTGGCCTCCTCCAGCTCCTATTTTTTATGTTGATGTGTGGGATCTGCCATTCATGGAAGGGGTTACCAGGCTGGAAGGGCTGAATGGCATGCAGTTGCCCGGTTTCAGGCCTCCTTACCAGTGAGACAGGGACGGGAGCCGGCTTCCTCCGGTAGTAGTCACAGGCGTTCAGCTTCAGGCTCAGAGACAGGGCATGGAAGGCGACCAGATACAGGCCGTCCGCGTTCATCAGCGTCTGGCAGCCGGTGTTCTCGCCAGCATCCAGCCCGGGCGAGCGCAAAAGCTCTGAAAGACACAGCACGCATGGGGGGGCTCACCAAGGGCGCCAACGACGACAGGCAGGGCAACAGCCAACCTCCCGAGACGCAATCCTGTTTCTTCTGACCCAGGGGTGGAGCCGACAATTGGGAGACACAAGAGAAACTACAGATGGTGGAAGTCTGGAGGAACTCAACAGGTCAGCAGTGTCTGTGGAGGGAAATGGTCAGTCGACGTTTTGGGTCGAGACCCTTCATCAGGTCTCACCAGGAGGTGAGGACCTCACCTTCACCTTCACCTTCACGAGCCAACGGTTGAAGATTACATTTACATTTCCACACAGTATCTCTAGACACCCCACCCCAACCACCCAGCTTCATCTGCCCATCATCCCCCCTCCCCACCTGGTTCCATGTCACCTGCCCACCCTTCTCTCTCACCTCATATACTGGCCATCTCCCCCTACACCCTCAGACCTGATGCAGGCTCGCGACCCGATACATCACCCATTCCTTTCCCTCCACAGATGCTGCCTGACCCTCTTGAATTTCAGACCTGATGGATGAGGGGAGATCTCATTGAAACCTACCAGATACAGAAAGCCCTGGATAGAGTGGACCACACGTTTCCATCAGTAGGAGAGTCTAGGATCCGAGGGCACAGTCTCAGAATAAAGGGACGTCCCTTTAGAACTGAGACGAGGAGGAATTTCTTCAGCCAGAGGGTGGTGAATCTGTGGAATTCGCTGCCACAGGGGGCTGCGGAGGCCAAGTCATTGGGAGTGTTTAAGGCGGAGATTGATAGGTTCTAGATTGGTGAGGGGGTTAAGGGTTACAGGGAGATGATGGAAGAACGGGGTTGAAAAAAAAATCAGCCATGATTGAATGGCGGAGCAGACATGATGGGCCGAATGGCCTAATTCTGCTCCTATGTCTTAGAAGTCTGTCATCTCCAGGAGTTTGTTTCTTTGCTCCAGGATCCAGCATCTGCAGTCTCTTGTGTCCCCAACTACCTCCTTTGACGAATATAATACATATCGTGCTTTAATGCATTTGTGAAGACAGGACAGTCATGGGTAGAGAGTGTAAAACCGAAGGTGTGATTGTGCAAGGCAGGGCAGGCTGTAACAGGTCCCGTCTCCCCTCAGGGAGCGTGAATACGTCAGCATGTTGGAGCACTGTCACCTCCCCTCTACACCCTCAGTCCTGGTGCAGGGACTCAGCTTGAAACGTCGACCATCCCTTTTCCCCCCACAGATGCTGCCTGACCCGCTGAGATCTTCCTGCAGGTTGTCTGCATTTCTAAATACCTCATGATGACTTCAGGTGGAATTCTATCGGCACACGTTCACACTAATCCTATTATTTTTATTCTCCCGGGTGCGCTGGTTTCGTCGCAAAGACGTGCGGGTTGGGTTAATCAGCCCAATAAGTGGATGAGGTATAAAATCGGGGAAGGGTTGATGGGAATGTGAGGAGAATAACAAAAGGATTAGTATAAATGGGTGGATGATGGGTTAGCATTGACTAGGTGGGCAGAAGGGCCTGTATCCGTGCTGTATCTATGACCTTATGACATTCCCACCAAGTCCCCCCAGATTCTACCACTCACCTGCGCACTCGGGGCAATTCACAGCGACCAATTAACCCACCAACCCGCACGTCTTTGGGATGTGGGAGGAAACCGGAGCACCCGGAGGAGACCCACGCAGACACGGGGAGAACGTGCCAACTCCACGCAGACAGGTCGGGATCGAACCTGGGACGCTGGAGCTGTGAGGCAGAGGCTCTACCTGCTGCGCCCCTGCGCTGCCCTTCCCGGCAGTGCCACGGGGATCTGCTACATCCACCCGAGGAAGCAGACGGGGCTTCGGTTCTATCAGATGACACTAAAATTGGCGGTATAGTGGTCAGTGAAGAAGGTTATCTAAGATTAGAATAGGATCTTGATGAACTGGGACAGGGCCAAGGGATGCGAGGTGGTGCATTTTGGTAAGACAAACCAGCACAGCACTTGTACAGTAAATGGTAGGGACCTGGGGAGCATTGCAGAACAGAAAGACCCAGGGATACAGGTATATAGTTCTTCGAAAGTGGCAACACAGGTAGACAGGGTGGTGAAGAAGGCATTTAGCATGCTTGCCTTCATCGGTCAGGATATTGAGTACAGGAGTTGGGATGTCAATTTACAGCTGTACAAGATGTGGTAAGGCCATATTTAGAGTACTGCCTGCAGTTCTGGTCGCCCTGCTATAGGAAGTATGTCATCAAAAAAGATTTATGAAGATATTACCGGGACTGGGGGGGGGTTTGGGTTATAAGGAAAAGCTGGATAGGCTGGGACTTTTTTCCCTTGGAGCATAGGAGGCTGAGGGGTGAATATAAAATCATGAGGGGCATAGATAAGGTAAATAGCCAATGTTTTTTTCCCCAGGGTAGGGCAACCCAAAACTAGAGGGCATAGGTTTAAGGTGAGAGGGGAAAGATTTAAAAAGTATCTGAGGGCCAACCTTTTCACACAGAGGGTGATGGGTACTTGGATGAAAAACACAACGATGCTGGAGGAACTCAGCAGGCCAGGCAGCATCCGTGGAGAAAAGCAGGCGGTCAACGTTTCGGGTCAGGACTGAAGATAGGAAAAGGGGAAGCCCGATATATAGGAGGGAAAAGCAGAGCAGTGATAGGTGGACAAAAGAGGGGAGGCGGGGTGGGCACAGGGTGGTGATAGGTAGATGCAGGTAAGAGATACTAATAGGCAGGTGCGGGGGAGGAGGGGAGAGCAGATCCACCGGGGGGGGGGGGGGGGGTCAAGGTAAGGAGAGAGAGGGAAAAAAAGTTAGAAAAAAGAAATAGGCTAGGAAAGTGAAGAACAGATGAGGCATCATTGGGGGTGGGTGTGTGAAGGAGGGGGGTGATGTGGGGATTACTTAAAGTGGGAGAATTCAGTGCTCGTGCAGTTAGGTTGCAAAGTTCCAAGATGGAAAACGAGGTGCTGTTCCTCCGGCTTGTCCAAGACCTTTCTTCCCTTTCCTCTCTCTTTTTTTCTACCCCCATTTTTTCTCTTTACCCATGACCCATCCCCTGGTGGACCTGCTCTCCCCTCCTCCCCCGCACCTGCCTATATCTTACCTGCATCTACCTATCACCACCCTGTGCCCACCCCGCCTCCCCTCTTTTGTCCACCTATCAAGTGCGCTGCTTTTCCCTCCTATATATTGGGCTTCCCCTTTTCAGTCCTGACCCGAAACGTTGACCGCCTGCTTTTCTCCACGGATGCTGCCTGGCCTGCTGAGTTCCTCCAGCATCATCGTGTTTTTCGTCTAGATTCCAGCATCTGCAGTCCTTTGTTTCTCCGGTGGGTATGTGGAACAGGCTGCCAGAGGAAGTGGTAGAGGCAGGTACAATGACAACGTTGAAAAGGCACTTGGTCAGGGACATAGATTGGAAAGGCTTAGAGGGATATGGTCCAAATACAGACTAGCTCAGGTAGTCAACTTGGTCAGCACGGACAAGTTGGGCTGAAGGGCTGTATTACTCTATGACTCTCTGTCTCATCCAAAAGTCAGCAATGCCACACTCTGGCTCTCCCTCAGTAGTTCACTGAAGTATTGAGCTTGGTGTTGGAAGGTCTTGTAGGTCAGGGCGACGCTCTGTGTACCACACAGCTGGAATGGGCGCTACCTGAATGCAGCGCCTCACGCTCTGTTCTACATTGCAACAGCGACTGCAACATCGCTGGGGATGTCGGGGAGGGTGCCATGGAAGTCTGGGGATGGGGGTCAGGGAGGGAGCCGTACCTGACTGCAGACCCGAGCAGAAGACAGAGGCGAAGCTCTGCAGGGAGGAGTCCACCTCCTCCGCGGTCTGGAGGGACAAGAGGCGAGGGAGGATGGTGACCAGCGACTGCACGAAGATGCGGGCGCTGTGCTGGTCGGCCTCCTGGTTCTTCAGGACCTTCAGGGTGAGGGTGGCCCCGCGCAGCGAGCGGTGGGCGGGGCAGTCCCCGGTGACCGGCTCCTCGTCCGCCAGCGAACAGTTGTCGGAGCCGATCTCCGACACATCCGACCTGCCTGAGTCCTTCTCGGCTGCCATCGAGTACTGGTCGCACGAGTCGAACTCGGTCCTGGAGACGTCCTGCTCGTCGACACTGAAGTTGCTCTCGCTGTAGCGGGAACCCGGCGGCTTGCTCGCCCTGGGGTCGACTGACAGGAAGTCGGCATAGGCGGGCGCGTTGTTGCCGCGGTGGGCGGCCTCTGGTTGGTCTCCCGGCTCCGAACCCAGCACCTTGCACAGGGTCTCCCCCAGGTCCAGGCCGGGAGGCAGCTCCCCTGGGACCCTCTGCGGCTGCTGGCCCTCCTCGGGGCTGGTCCGGCCCATCCCGCTGTCCTCCAGGGTGGTGCGGCCGGTGTCCGTGGTGACGCTGATGCTGACGTCGGGGCTCCTCTCAGCGCCGGCGTCCCAGTGGGGCTGCTCGGCTGACAGCACACGGCGCTGCCAGCGGAAGTCGGCCTCGCTGATCTCCATCGACTCGCGAGCGGACTCACCGCCGCCCTTCAGCTCTTCGGCGTGCCGCAGCAGGTGGCGCACCTGGTCCTCGGCCAGACCCCGGCCCTGGCTAAGCTGGTCCAGGCCCCCCAGCAGCGCGCAGACGCAGGAGACGGCGGCGTAGCAGGCCTCGATCCCGCCCTTGGCGCAGGCCTCCGTCATCCCGTCCATGATGCTGTGGGAGGGAGGAAGGAGACACGTGCGTGGTGAGGATTAGCACCGCACTCCCCCAACCTTATGGTCAGGTCAAGGTCAGCTTGTCAGGTCAAGGTCGGGTCATCAGGTCAAGGTCAGCTCGGCAGGACAGGGTCAGCTTGTCAGGTCAAGATCAGGTCATCGGGTCAAGGACAACTCAGCAGGATAAGGTTGGGTCATCAGGTCAAGGTAAGCATGTCAGGTCATCAGGTCAAGGTCAGGTCCAGTCGAATCAGGTCAAGGTCAAGCCACCAGGTCAGGTCCAGTCCGGTCAAGGTCATCAGGTCATGTCAAGTCGGGTCAGGTCAAGTTATGGCCAGGCAGGTCAAGGTCAGGTCAAGCCAGGTCAGGTCAAGGTTGAGTTTATTGTCATATGCACAAGTACAGTGAGGTACCAGGTACAATGAAGAACCTGCTTGCAGCGGCGTCACAGGCACGTAGGTTCAGACACACAGAATGTAAGTTATACATAAATTATACAAGACTGTGAAGGGAGAGAGAAAAAACACTGTGCAAAAACAAGACAGTGCAAAAAAAATGATCCACTCAGTTGACAAGTCCCTGGCAGTGCAAGAGGTGGTCTGTCGTGTTTCTTTGCTGAGGTAGGGTTAGGGTTGTGCCGGTTGGTTCAAGAACCTGACGGCTCTAGGAAAGTAACTGTTCCTGAACCTGGTGGTGTGGGACTTCAGGCTTCTGTCCCTCCTGCCCGATGTTAGCAGCGAGAAGAGGGCATGACCCAGGTGGTGGGGATCCTTGATGAAAGATGCTGCCTTCTTGAGCCAGCACCTCCTGCAGATGCTGTCACTGGTGGGGGGGGCTGTGTCCATGATGGACCAGGCTGTGTCCACCACTCTCTGCAGCCTCTTGTGTTCCTGTGCATTGGAGTTGCCATAGCAGGGCATCACTGACAATGGACCTCCCACATTCAGGAGCAACACCAGCAAACAATGTTGTCAAACCCACACAGCATAGGTACTCAGGGAGTCAATCAGCATCTGGTGCAGACCATTGTTTCAGAGTCATAGAGTCATACAGCACAGAAACAGGCCCTTTGGCCCGGCTGGTCTATGCCGACCAAAATGCCCATCTAAACTAGTCCCATTTGCCTGCATTTGGCCCACATCCCTCTAAACTGTTCCTATCCATGTACACGTCCAAATGTCTTAAATGTTGCTATTGTACCCGCCTCAACCACTTCCTCTGGCAGCTCATCCCATATACCCACCAGCCTCTGTGTGGAAAAAGTCTCTTTCAAATCTCTCAGCTTAAACCTAAGCCCTCTAGTTTTTGGTTCTTTTTCCCTGGGTAAAAGACCATACGTATTCACCCTATCTATGTCTCCATGATGTCATACACCTCTATAAGGTCACCCCTCAGTCTCCTCCATTCCAAGGAATAAAGTCCCAGCCTGCCCAACCTCTCCCTATAACTCAGGCCCTCAAGTCCTGGCAACGTTCTCGTAAATCTTCTCTCTGCGCTCCTTCCAGCTTGCTGACATCTTTCCTACAACAGGGTGGCCAGATCTGTATGCAATACTCAGGTGTGTTCTCCCCAACTGCAACATGCAACACATCTTCCCAACTTCTACACTCTGTTCCCTGACTGATGAAGGCCGGCATGCCAAAGGCACTCCTCACCACCCGGTCTACCTGTGACGCCACTTTCAGCGAACGACGTACCTGCATCAGGACCTGACCTGAAACCTCGACTTACACCTTTTGCCTCTGCAGATGCTGCCTGACATGCTGAATCTTCTAGTGTTCTGTTTACTGCTTCAGGTTCCAGCATCGGCAGTCTCTAGTGCCCCATGACAGATGTGTATATAACCAGAGGGCAGAGGTTTAAGGTGAGGAGTAAGAGATTTAGCAAGGATATAAGGAAGGATTTTTTCACCCAGAGGGTGAAAAATACCAGTACCAATACCAGAGGGCATTCATTGAAGGTGAGAGGGGGTAGGTTCAGAACAGGCGTGAGGGATACATGTTTTACTGAGAGAGTGGTGGATGACTGGAATGCGTTGCCTGATAGGGTGGTGGAGGCAAATTCATTGGGGGCTTTTAAGAAGGGCTTGGATGGGCACATGAATGAGAGGAAAATGGAGAGATATGGGCATTCTGTAGGTAGGAGGGATTAGCTATGTCGGCACAACATTGTCGGCTGAAGGACCTGTTCTGTGCTGTACTGTTCTATGTTCTAAGTGGTTGCAGTTTGGAACTTGCTGCATGAGGTGGTAGAGGCAAGTATGGCTGTGTCCTCAGCCCCCTGCTCTGCTCCCTATACCCTCATGACTGTGTGGCCAGACTCTGCTCTAACTCCATCTACGTTTGCCAATGATACCACCGTAGTCGGCCGTATCTCAAATAATGATGAGTCGGAGTACAGGAAGGAGATAGAGAGCTTAGTGACATGGTGTCATGACAACAACCTCTCCCTCAATGTCAGCAAAACTAAAGAGCTGGTCATTGACTTCGGAAGGGGGCAGTGTACATGCACCTGTCTACATCAATGGTGCTGAGGTCAAGGGGGTTGAGAGCTTCAAGTTCCTAGGAGTGAACCACGTAGATGCCATGGCCAAGAAAGCTCACCAGCACCTCTACTTCCTCAGGAGGATAAAGAAATTTGGCATGTCCCCTTTGACACTCACCAACTTTTATCAATGCACCATAGCAAGCATCTTATCTAGATGCATCACAGCTTGGTATGGCAACTGCTTTGCCCATGACTTCAAGAAACAGCAGAGAGTTGTGTACGCAGCCCAGCACATCACGGAAACCAGCCTCCCCTCCAGGGACTCTATCTACACCTCTCGCTGCCTTGGTGAAGCAGCCAGCATAATCAAAGACCTCACCCACCAGGGACATTCTCTCTTCTCTCCTCTTCCATCGGGCAGAAGATACAAAAGCCTGAAAGCACGTACCACCAGGCTCAAGGACAGCTTCTATCCCGCTGTTATAAGATTATTGAACAGCTCCCTGGTACAATAAGGACTCTTGACCTCACAATCTACCTCGTTATGACCTTGCACCTTATTGTCTGCCTGCACTGCACTTCCTCTGTAACTGTGACACTTTATTCTGCATTCTGTATTGTTTACCCTGTACTACCTCAATGCACTGTGTAATGAATTGATCTGTATGAACGGTATGCAAGACAAGTTTTTCACTGTACTTTGGTATACCTGACAATAATAAACCAATTCCAATTCCAAAACATTTAAGAAGTATCTATGAATAGCCAAGACAGAAAGCCAATGGACCAAGTACCGGTAAATGGGGTGAGTATAGATAGTATTTGATGGTCAGCACAGACGTGGTGGGCCGAAGGGCCTGTTTCTATGCTGTACGAATCGATGCCTCTACAACAAGAGCTACAGAGATGTGCAGAAGAAGAGGGAGACGTCAGCACTTTCTAAATAGATTGGATCTGTGCAGATGAAGCACTGTTGAGTCCAGGTTAACGAAGCCACTAACACCCAGTGGTCAGGAACAAGCTCTGCATGACAAAAAGACTACCCTTGTTTTCCCAGGGTAGGGGAGTCCAAAACTAGAGGACAAAGGCCAAAGGTGGGCAAACGGGACTGGCTCAGAGAGGCAACAGGTCAAAGGGCCGCCTCCATGCTGTTACCTCGATGACTATGTCAAGATGTTTCCACCAGTGGGAGAACCTTGAACGAGAGGACGTAGTTATGAGACTAGGGGGGGCAGTCATTTTAATTGTGAGTTGCATAGGAACCTCTCACAGAGGGCAGTGAATCTCTGGAATTCCCTTCCCTGGACGGCTGTGGAGACAGTATTTGAGGAGGAGGTAGATACATTTTTGAAAGATCAGGGAACTGAGGGCAATGGACAGAGAAGAAGAGACGGAGAAAGATTCAACTGAAAATTTCATGATCCTAACGGATAAATTTTTATTTGGCAAAGGGTGCTAAGGATCATGGAGGAAGGTGGATAAGATGGAGTTGAGAGACAAGACGGGGTACCGTCAGGGATAGAGCATTGAGCAGGCGACTTACATCTTGTGAAGGTCCAAGTGCGACTTCCTCCTCTGACTGGATCGCCTCCTGGTCTCCCCTTCGTACACGGTGGGGCCAGCGAGATCATACAGGCGCTGGGGGCTGCCGAGGATCTGTGTGGGTAGATTCAGACAGGCGTTAGTGCGGTCAGAGTCACCGCGACATCCTTTGTTGGCCACACTCTCGCCTCTGGATGGAAGAACTGTGGGTTCAACTCCCAATTCAAGCCACAAACAACGTGGACGTTATCAGCACTGGCACTGGGGGAATGCTGTTGAAGAGGACATGGGCTTTCTTTGGACGATGTGGCCAAGAAAGATCCCAGATTCCTCGATATTAAGGGAATCAAAAGATATGGGGGTAGTGCAGGAAAATGGAGCTGAGGTGAATGCTCAGCCATGATCTTGATGAAGGGGGGAATGAGGCTCGAGGAGCTGAGCGACTTTCCCCTGCTTCTGCTTCTGATGCTCTTGCATACATTTCACCAGACTTAACAACGGACAAGCTGCATTAGGCCACATCTGGAGTACTGCCTTCAATTCTGGTCGCCCCATTGTAGAAAGGACGTGGAAGCTTTGGAGAGAGGGTGCAGAGGAGACTTACCAGGATTAGAGGGCATGTGCTATAAGGAGAGGTTGGACAAACTTGGGTTGTTTTCTCTGGAGCAGCAGAGGCTGAGGGGAGACCTGATAGAGGTTTATAAGATTATGAGAGGCACAGATAGGGTAGACAGCCGGTATCTTTTTCCCAGGATCAAACTGTCTAATACTAGAGGGCGTGCATTTAAGGTGAGAGGGGGAAAGTTCAAAGGAGATGTGCAGGGCAGTTTTTTTTACACAGAGAGTGGTGGGTGCCTGGAATGTGCTGTCAGGGGTGGTGGTGGAGGCAGGTACAACAGAGGTGTTTAAGAGGCTCATAGATAGGCACATGAGTGTGCAGAGAATGGAGGGATGTGGACCTTGTGTAGGCAGAAGGGATTAGTTTAGCTCGGCGTTTAATTAGTTCAGCACAACATGGTGGGCCGAAGGGCCTGTTCCTGTGCCGTGCAGTTCTATGGTCTAATGCAGCCCTCCTGCAGCGGCCAACATTGGAAGAGACGGTGATAATTGAAGGCACAGATGGAGAAGAGAATGCAGGGGAGATGAAGAGGCACTGCGGTGTGAACCCACACTGCGCCACGTACCACAGAGCTTAGTCACACGGCCCTGTGAACGGGCAGAACGACCTGACACGACAGCAACAATAAATGCTGGCCCTCAGGGGATTGCCTGTGTCGTGGACGGTGAAAATGCGATTCCTATCTGAAGTGTTGCGGGTGTGTTTAGCGGGTGTTAGTTAGTAGTTAGCATTATTGCTGTAGTTATGTCGTTTGCATTGTTTTTCTTTTACTTTCTGTATTGGTTGTAGCATTTTGAAACTGGATGTCCTTTTGTAGTGCTTTTAGCAGATAAACGTTTGTATTATATAAAAAAACACAATACATGCTGGCCTTGCCAGTCAGGCCCAGATCCCAAGAAATGAATAGATGAAAATAACAAAGACCTGCTCACTGGGTCAAGGGACACACGCACACAACATACACAGAGCAAAGGGAAACACGTACATACACACACAATTACACACACAATCACGCAGACTCACAATAACACGTGCACTCAATAACACGCGCACTCAATAACATGCACACTCAATAACGCACACACATATAAACACACTCACATGCACACAATCAATCACACACAAAGACACACATGCATATACAAACACACACATAAACGCACGTACACACATGCACACAGACACCACACACACAGACACCACCACCCCCCCCCCCCCCAGCAGATGCCCTGTTACCTCCTTCATGATCTTGATGGCCTCCACCCTGTGCTGTGGGGGTGGGTACAGCAGCAGTCGATGGTACAGTGACTGCAGCACTGGCCTCAGTGACTCCAGGCAGCCCACCAGCCGCACCAGCTCCACCGCGATGTAGTATATGGTGCGCGCCACCGGCCCGCTGAGAGCTGGTGCCATGGACGAGCAGCCGGAGCCTCGGCCGTGGTCGGAGACACCAGCGAGTGCGGCCTCGCTCTCCGCCGAAGAGGCGCCGTGGGCAGACGAGATGGTCTTGTCGTGCACGGGGTTCCCCAGGATGACAATCAGCGCCGGACATAGCTGCCTCCTGCAACAACAACAGGAGATTCATGGACAGGAACAGCCTGCACTTATATAGCACCTGAGAAGGGTTCCCCGCGCCCCCCAGACGCTTTGCAGGGCTGCATTCAAACACATGCAACAAGCTCGGTCAAGGAGATACAACAGCTCAAAAGGAGGAGAGTGGTGGAGGCGGAGGTTCAAGGGGGAAATTCCAGAGCTGACGGACTTTGGGAACACGATTTTCACTGATTCCTGGGATGTTGGCCCAGTCGGATATGCCAGCGTTTATCGCCCGTCCCAAACCGCCCTGAGGCACAAGACTTGCCGAGCTGTTTCACAGTTTCAAGGCCAACAAGTCCAAGAGTCTTTTTGGGACTGGAATCACAAAGAATCCAAGGCAAGTCAGGGCTCCCTCCTTCCCTGAGGGAGAAAGTTTAAGGGAGATGTACGGGGCAAGTTTTTTTCACACAGAGCGCGGTTGGTGCCTGGAACGGGCTGCCAGGGGAGGTGGTGGAAGCAGATACGACTAAGAGGCATTTAGACAGGCACATGAACAGACAGAGAATGGAGGGATATGGATCATGTCCAGGCAGGTGTGCAGTTTACTACTGGCATCACGGCCAGCACAGATACAGTGGGCCGAAGGGCCTGTTCCTGAGCTGTGTTCAGTGACACAATGGGCCAAATGACCTCCTCCAGTGCTACTGATCTAAGGAAACTCTAAGTCCAAGGAGGACAGGATTGGGATAGATTACGATGCCTCCCAAAGTCAAATAACCCATTGTCACCGTAACGCTTTACAGCGCCAGTGACCCGGGTTCAATTCCAGCCGCTGTCTGTAAGGAGTTTGTACATTTTCCCCGTGTCTGCGTGGGTTTCCTCTGGGTGCTCCGGTTTCCTCCCACATTCCAAAGACGTACGGGTTAGGAAGTTGTGGGCACGCTATGTTGGCACCAGAAGCGTGGCGACACTTGCGGGCTGCCCTCCAAATCACTACGCAAAAAGATGCATTTCACTGTGTGTTTCGATGTACATGCGACTAATAAAGATATCTTATCTTAAAAAGAGGTAAGATCTTATCTTACATGCAGAGAGGTATTGATGTAAGGCACCTCAGGAGGGGGTGGTGAAGGGAGAGCGACAGATCGAAACGGAGAGGCTGTGGATAAACCGGCAGCCGTACTCACCACAGCAGGTCGGTGAAGCCTTTATGGTAGTGCATGAGAGGAGAGGAGCTGCTCAGCATGGAGAGGATGCACTCCAGGTACAGGAGCTGCAGGTGCTGGCTGTCACTGAAAGGCAGAGATCGAAGTAAGTACAGGCTTTCCAGCCTGGGACAACTAATGAGAAGTTCCTCGCGGCACTAATCCCAAAGGGCAGCAGCGGGAGGAGCGGCTGGGAATCAGGCACGCATGGTCTCGGAAAAAAATCAAAGAACTGCCGAGGCTGGAATCACACAACAAGCATAACGTGCTGCAAAAAACAAACTGCTGGAGGAACTCAGGACACTCCTGATGAACGTCGACTGTCCATTTCCCTCCACAGATGCTGCTCGACCCGCTGAGTTCCTCCAGCAGATTGTTTGTTGCTCCAGATTCCTACATCTGCAGCCTGCTGTGTCTCCCAAGCATAATGTGCTTCTAACTGCAATTCCAAGTATTAACCCGTTTGGTCTCACCGCACAGCCAGTAGAGCTGCTGCCTCACAGCTCCAGAGACCCAGGTTCGATCCTGACGTCTGCTGCTGTCTGTGTGGAGTTTGTACGTTCTCCCTGTGACTGTGTGGATTCCTCCGGGTGCTCCGGTTTCCTCCCACATTCCAAAGACGCGCGGGTTGGTGGGTTAATTGCCCGCTGTACGTTGTCCCTGGTGTGTAGGTGAGTTGTAGAGTCTGGGGGGAGTCGATGAGAATGTGGGGAAGATAAAAATGGGCTTAGTGTGAATGGATGCACAGGAGATTCTGCAGATGCTGGACTCTGGAGCAACACACACAAAATGCTGGAGGAACTCAGCAGATCAGGCAGCATCTATGGAGGGAAATAAACCGCTGACGTTTTGTCGAGACTCTTCATCAGGACTGGAAGAGGTCAGAAGCCAGAATAAGGTGGGGGGAGGAGCACACACACGGGCAGGTGATAGGTGAGTCCAGGTGAGGGGGGGAAGGTAGGTGGGTGGGGGGTGGGGGAATGATGCAAGAAGCTGAGAGGTGATGGTTGGAAGGAGCAAAGGGCTGAAGAAGAAGGAATCCGGTGCGAGAGGACAGTAGACCATGGAATAAAGGGAAGGGGGTGGGGAAAAGATGGGTAGGTCATGAGGGTGGGGGAGGGAGAAGAGAAGGGGGAAGGGGGCCACAGGAATGAGGGAAGACAAGGAGGGGGGTAGAAGAAGGGACGGGTTACCGGAAGTTAGAGAAATCGATGTTGAGGTTGTCAGGTTGGAGACTCCCAAGGCAGAATATGAGGCGTTGTTCCTCCAACCTGCGTCAGGCCTCAACGTGGCAGTAGAGGAGGCCGCGGATAGACGTGTCAGTGTGGGAGTGGGATGTGGAATTGAAGTGGGCGGCCACCGGGAGGTCCTGGCTGTTGTGGCGGACGGAGCGAAGGTGCTCGACGAAGCGGTCGCCCAATCTGTGTCAGGTCTCGCTGATGTAGAGGAGGCCGCACTGGATGCAATAAATGATACCCTCGGATTCACAGGAGAAGCGCTGCCTCACCTGGAAGGACTGCCTGGGGCCCTGAATGGTGGGTGAGGGAGGAGGTGTAGGGGCAGGTGTGACATTATGCAAATGGCTGATTGATAGTTGGTGCTAGCTCTCTGTGACTCTACTCCCAGTCTCCCAGCCTTTCCTCCTCACTTCAACTAACCCGCTCTCTCCCCATCACTCCCATTCCTCTGATCCTGGACACTGCCTGATACAATGGCTTTGTGCCATTATAAGATTCAACTAGTGCTCTCCACAAGCCTATTGACTGAACTGAAGAAGACTGCAGAAGTGAGAACGGTTTTATTAAACTGCCCTCAGTGCTTAGAGCAAATGGTTTCCCACAACACTGAGTGGAGATCAGAGGAGTTTAGTTCCACAAAGGGTAATGATAAGATTAACAAAAGGTGCTGGTTAATCATTGAAAAGTGCATACATTAGAGCATCCACTGAATATTCCCATCATTGAATATTGAATATTCCCATCACTCTATCTGCTTTGCAACCTCAAACATTTTAATATCTAATTTTTCTTATTTCTGCTGACATGTCCAATACAGCACAGAAACAGGCCCTTCAGCTCAACTCATCAAGGTGCCCTTCTGATCAAGTCCCATTTTCTCGTGTTTGACCCCATCCCTCTAAACCTTTCCTATCCCTGTACCTGTCCAAATGGTGCTTGCCTTGAGCTGTTGATGCTCTTCCTCTGCCTGGCCTGCTGCTTATTTACAGCACTTTCTATTTTTGCTTCAGACATTATGACAATAATGTGAAAAAACTAATATTTTGGTTGTTGCCCTATGAAACAGGCAGGTTCTAATTGCTGGGTATTGTATGTACACTAAATGGATACAGAAGACATGGCAATAGCTCAGGGAAAGCACTGGGCCAGGCAAAAGCCATGAGGAGTGTACACAGCACCCAGTACTGTACACAGCACCCAGCCCAGTTGGAAACAGTACTGCCCAGCGCTACAACGAGCCAGACTCAGTAAAATATCTATCCCAAGGTATCTGAACTTGGAATTAGAACAGAAGATGCTGGAAACTCTGAGCAGGTAAGGAGAGAGAAACAGAATTAATATTTCAGGTCTGGAACAACAAACAAAAAACCGGAAGAACTCAGCGGGTCAGGCGGCACCTGTGGAGGTAAATGGACAGTCGACGTTTCAGGTCTGGATGAATCCAGATGAAGGGTCTCAACCCTACGGATGCTGCCAGATCTGCTAGGTTTCTCCAGCGGTTTGGGTGTTGCTCCCTATTCCAGCATCTGCAGTCTCTTGTGTCTCCGTCTCAGGTTTGGGACACTTCGTCAGAACCAAGCTCGGGCCTCGAATGGACTGATTGGACGCCCACCCAGCCTGGGTGAAAGATCCTGGGAAAATGTGTTTGCTCCCGATTCAGTGTTCGGATCCGGAGATCCAGTCCACTTACTTCACAACTCTTTGCAGCTTCTCGTAAAGGACAGCGAGCACAGACACCACGTCTTCACAAAGTGCCTCGACGGAGGTGGACGGACCTGAGAACAAGGGGCCAACATGATCGGGGTCAGAATGGCTCGTAGACCTGCCGCGTGAAGAGCTTCACAGAGCACCGTAACTCACCGATGACACAGGGAAAACAACGGCACAGTGGGGCAGTGGGTAGTGCTGCTCCCTCGCGGCTCCAGAGACCCCGGTTCAATCCTGACCTCAGGCACTGTCCGTGCAGAGTTTTCACGTTCTCCCTGTGACCGCGTGGGTACCCCAAGCCCCCCAACCCTGTGCCCTCTGTTTTCCTCGCACATCCAAAAGATGTGGTGGTAGATAAATGGACTACTATAAAATGCCTCTGGTGTGGATGGGTACAAGGAGAATTGGGGGGATTTGATGGGCATGTGAGAGAGAATAGGTTATAAGGGAGGAATGGGACTGATGAAGGATCTAACGGCCCCATTCTGTGCTCCTTTGACTCTGCACGTTGGCCTGGTGATTCACTGTAGCCATATTTCCCTGCCTCCATCCCCAAGAGCCACAAAGCATTAACAATGCACAAACTGGCTACTTTCCCCTCATCCATTCGCAGACACCAACATTGCTGGCAACGTCAGCATTTATTGCCCATCTCTAATTCCCCCCGAGTTGAGAAAGCAGTTAAGAGTCAACCAGATTGGTGGGTGTAGGGGAGAGCGGGTAAGGTTGGCACATGTCCCCTTCCCTGAAGGGTATGGGTGAACCAGCTGGGTTTTTACATCAATCCAGCATTTCATGGCCTCCATGACTAGTTAAATCCTAAATCTTTTTTATTTAGTTGCTTAAATTTAAATTCCCCAGTTGCTGAGGTGGGATTTGAACTTGTGTCTCTCGATCAATGGTTCAGAACTCTGGCTGCAAGTCCAGTAACTTAACCACTGAACCACCATATGAAGAAGGAGAGCTTTCAGGTGGTGTGGTGGGGTTCTATGATTTAGCCCAATGTGTCCTTTTTAGTGCTTCACCTCCACCCGTTGGCTGAGAAGTTACCTTTGTTGTGAGATTCCTCTTGAAGTGGCCGTCCCCCCTCATTCTGCAAGAGGCAAAAAGCACTAGTGAGGGTCAGGCAATCACTTACTCTACCATGACAGACACAGGGGACATCGCTCCACCTTTCAAAAAGTTGGTCTGTGCCCTAATCATGGATCTATTCTCGTCCAACCCAAATATCCTTCATTAACAAAACTATCTCAGATTTATAATAAACTGTATTACAATGAAATAACCTTTAGGAAACAAAGAGTCCCACTTTTTTTAATGACCTCTGAATATTGAAGTGTTCCCTTAGCACTCATGAAAGACTTAGTTCATTTTTTTAAACTAACGCCTAAGCCTTAAGTATCCCCATCCAATAGGAATCATCCCTATCTTTCCTATCAAATCATGGTGTCATCCAGCACAGCATCAGGCCCCTCGGCCCACCATATCCATGACTAGCTTTTTGTGCATCCATAACACCATAAGCCATAAGAGCAGAATTAGGCCATTCAACCACTCTGTGCTCATGGCTGATTTTTTCAACACAATTGTCCCGCCTTCTCCCCGTAACCCTTAACCCCCTTACCAATCAAGAACCAATCAATCTCTGCTTTAAATATCAGTACTGGTATTGGTTTATTATTGTCACTTGTACCGAGGTACAGTGAAAAACTTGTCTTACAAACCGATCTTACAGGTCAATTCATTACACAGTGCGGTTACATTAAGTTAGTACAGAGTGCATTGATACACCCAATGACTTGGCTTCCACAGCCATCTGTGGCAACGAATTCCACAGATTCACCACCCTATGGCTGAAGAAATTCCTCCTCATCTCAGTTCTAGAGGGACGTCCCTTTATTCTGAGGCTGTGCCCTCAGATCCTAGACCCTCCTACTGATGGAAACAGCCTCTCCACGTCCACTCTATCCAGGCCTTTCAGTATCCGGTAGGTTTCAATGAGATCCCCCTCATCCTTCTGAACTCCATCGAGTACAGGCCCAGTGACACTACTACACACGTCTACTCTCATCTGATTCAACCACCTCCTCCAGCAAGGAGCCAGATATCAACCAGTCTCTGTGTAAAAAGCCTAGCCCTCAGATTCCCTTTAAAACTCCTTCCTCTGACCTTAAACCGATACCCTCTTGGTTTTGAGAGAAATGACTCTATTTCCTCTATCTCTGCCTCTTATATAGTTTCATCAGGTTACCCCCTCTGTGCTCCAGAGAAAACAGGCCCAACCTATCCAATCTCTCTCCATAACTAAAGTCTTCCAGAGAAACTAAGGACTGCAGATGCTGGAATCTAGATGAAAAACACAATGATGCCGGAGGAACTCAGCAGGCCAGGCAGCATCTGTGGAGAAAAGCAGGTTGTCAAAGTTTCGGGTCATGTCCTGAAGAAGGATCCCGACCCGAAAAGTTGACCGCCTGCTTTTCTCCACTGAAGTCTTCCAACCTGGACAACACCCTGGTGAATCTCCTCTGCACTCTCTCCAGTGCAACCACATCCTTCCTATAGTGTGGCAACCAGAACTAGAAGGGTGGCCTTAACCAACATTTTGCTAAGTTCATAACACCCCAATTCTTATATTCTATGGAGACAGGAGAGACTCCAGACGCTGGAATCTGGAGCAAAATACAAAATGCTGGAAGAACTCAGTGGGTCAGGCAACATCTGTGGAGGCAGAGGGATGATCAATGTTTTGGGTCAAGACCCTGCATCAGGATCTTATATTCTTTGCCCCAACTCATGAAGATGCCTTCTTTACCAACCATTGACCTGCGTTGCCACCTTCAGGGATCTCAGGACTTGGATCTCTCTGTTCATCAATATTCCTTAGTGTCCACCCATATTTTCTTTCTTAAAATGCATTACCATAGAACCATACAGCACAAAACAGGCCCTTCGGCCCACCATGTTGTACCTCACACTTGTCCAGACTAGATTCCACCTGCCAACTCTCCACCCCAACTTTCCATCTGATCTACGTCCTGCTGTAGCTTTAGACGACCTTCCTCACTATCCACAACACCGCCAACTTGTGTCATCCACAAATTTACCAATCATACTTCTGACATTCACGTCCAAGTCAATAAGACCATAAGATATAGCAACAGAATTAGGCCATTCAGCCCATCAAGTCTGCTGTGCCATTCAATCATGACTGATTTCTTTTTAACCCCATTCTCCTGCCTTCTCCCCGTAACCCTTAACCCCCCTGAACAATCAAGAACCTATCAATCTCTGCCTTAAATACACCCAATGACTTGGCCTCCACAGCCCTCAGTGGCAACAAATTCCACAGATTCACTACCTTCTGGCTAAAGAAATTCCTTCTCATCTCAGTTCTAAAGGCACTTCCCTTTATTCTGAGGCTGTGCCCTCAGATCCTAGACTCTCCCACTGATGGAAACATCCTCTCCATGTCCACTCTATCCAGGCCTTTCAGTATTCAGTAGGTATCAATACGCCTATTTTGAAATTTTGAAGCTTCAAGCAAATCATTCATGAATCATTCTAAAGCCATGTGTATAGGCTGTAACCTCTGCTCATAAGTTATCTCATATTGGTGAGGTATCACCAGTAAATCGACCCTGCACTGTTGGTGGTGTGGTGTCTAGGTGTGCTCACTGAGCTCCAGTTTGGTCTCAGCACAACCGTGCACAGCTGTAGCTGTACCACCTTGTGGGGCAAGCATGGACTCTCCCTGGGCTGGCAGACAATGGGCAGATGCGGGTCCCTTATTGCTCTCAGCTGGCCGCAGTGACCACCCCTCCCCCTGCCGTCGTTGAAGCCCCCCTCACCTCACTCTCCTGCTTGGCGCGCAGCTGCTGAGCCAGGTCACTGAACATCTGGCTGAGGGTGGCCCGCACGGCCGTGTTAATACTGCGCTGGTGGCAGCTGGCGACGTACGTCTCGATGCAAACCTGGTCGGGAACAGGAAGAGGGGGCTGTGAGGAGGGGCTGATACCACCAGGGACAGAGCTCATGCACTGGGAAGGGTGGGGTCTGCTGCCACTGAAGGGGTTGTGTGAGTGTGTGAGAGAGTGTGTGAGAGTGTGTGTGAGTGAGAGAGTGAGTGAGAGAGTGAATGAGAGAGTGTGAGTGAGTGTATGAGTGTGTGTGTGTGTGTGAATGTGTGTGTGTTGAGAATGCGTGTGCGTGTGAGTGAATGTGTGTGCTAGTGTGTGTGTGAGAATGTGAGCGGGTGTGTGTGAGAATGTGAGCGTGTGTGTGTGAGTGTGTGCGTGAGTGTGTGTGAGAGAGAGAGAGTGTGTGTGAAAGAGAGAGTGTGTGTGTGAGAGAGAGAGAGAGTGTGTGAGAGAGAGAGAGTGCCATCAGTTTTCTAACAGCGTGGTCACTTCTTGGAATCCAGGCAAGCCCAGAGCACAGTGCTGAAGAGGCAGTGGTGGAGGCAAACAGCCAATGGATGGGCTCCAGGGAGGGTGAGTGAAGGAGGTGATGTCCGTCAGACAGGCACCCTCTCCCTCCGCCACTGTTCGCCACTCCGAAGGTTAACTTGGTGAAGAAGGATTAAGGAAGATAATTTGTATTGATTTACGCCCTGCATAACTGCGGTACATACCAAAGCACTTTACTGCTAACATACACACACGTGCACACACATAAATGCTCCTAAATACACACATGCATGCTCGAGCACCCACCCCCAACATACACAGAAGCATGTATAATTGCACATATACTCACCAGCTCACACACCTTTGCAATCACAAGCAATGCATGCACACAGACACAAATGACGACAGAGGCATGTACACTCACGCATGCAAGCACACCGATACACCAACAATAAATACTGCGTAGCATTACCTCAGCAATCTTTAGGATGGCACTGCCGTTTATTTCAAACGTTGAAGAATATGTGATACAAAGCAGGACCTTTTAAGAGAAAGGAAACAAAAATGTCCGCAGTGTGGGAATTAGCACACAGCAGGCTCCCCTGAGCAGCAGTGCAGTAATAACCAGTCATTCAGTTTCTGTTATATTTGTGCAAGACTAGACATTGGCCTTGACACTGGGGACAGCTCTCCTGATCCTAGAATAGAACTACAAGCAGGAGTAGGCCATTCGGCCCATTGAGCCTATTCTGTTATGGCCAATCTTCTACCCCAGCTCCTTTACCCACACTGCCACCATCTCGTTTGATTCCCTTAGCACGCCGAACGCAATAACTGAGCATCTCCAGGCCCTCCTCTGTAATGTGATGCCAGGATATTTTACATTGACCAGATCTCCAGCAGTGTAGCAACCCCTAGGGTGTTTCAGCCTGGAGTTTGTGCTCAAGTCTCCGGACTTGAACCCACTTTAATTCTGAAAGGAGAACAAATACCCCTCCCCACAACTTTAGGGCCCTTTGTCTTTTGCAGCAACTGTACATAGAATAGAGGCAACAGCCCTTTTTAAAAGCAGCCTTTAGACCACATCACGAGAAAGCCCCTTTAAGGGAGCACGGACAACATTTTACGTATCAGTCAGCACCTTCATCACTTCCACCTGCAGGTCCTCATTGAGGAAGGGTGTGACCTTCATGGAGTCCAGCATCTGATTCAGCAGTTGCCTCTCCTCCAGCTCCTTCTCTGCGGACACCAGCCTCTCATCCACCAACAGCTTCTAATGGGGAAAAAGGCAAGCAAGTTACCTCTCCTACCCCTACACAGACTGTATGTTCTCCATCTAAACATCCCCCCATCTGCCCCTGCGTCTCCCTGTTTGCAAATTGCTTGCGTGCATGTTGGCCGAAGCAGGATTAACCCACGTTATCACAATGGACCTTCATCAGAAGGAGAACCAAGGTTTCTCCAACATTCCTGTCGACTGGGTACGCTTTTGGTCACCCTGTTACAGGGAAGACATCATTAAGATGGAAAGAGTACAAAGAAGATTTACAAAAATGTTGCCAGGACTCGAGGTCCTGAGTTATAGGGAGAGGTTGGACAGGCTGGGACTTTATTCCTGGGAATGGAAGAGACTGAGGGGCAACCTTATGGAGGTGTATAAAATCATGACGGGTATAGATAGGGTGAATGCACAGTCTTTTTCCCAGGGTTGGGGAATCAAAAACCAGAGGGCATAGGTTTAAGGTGAGAGGGGAAAGACTTAATAGGAACTTGAGGGGCATCTTCTCCACACAGAAGGTGGTGCATGTATGGAACGAGCTGCCAGAGGAAGTAGTTAACATAGAACACTACAGCACAGTATCTATCTAACCCTTCCCTCCCACATAGCCCCCTACTTTTCTATCATTCATGTGTTGAGGCAGGTACAATAACATTTAAATGACAGGTACGTGGATAGGAAAGGTTTAGAGGGATCTGGGCCAAACGCAGGCAGACGGAACTAACTTAGACGGACACCTTGGTCGGCATTGATGAGTTGGGCCGAAGGGCCTGTTTCCATGCTGAACCTCCCCACCCAGGACCTCGCAACCTTTGGTCCCGATTATTCTGACATGACCTGGATTCCAGCTTCCACCCTCCATACAGCCGTCATTCTGAACTCCGCTTCCCCACCTGCTGGCTTACACCGTCCCATTCGCCTCTCACCCCATACACCGTACGCTCACCTTCGATCTTGGCGAGGCAAAGCCTTGATTTTCAATCCTCAATGTCCTTCAGCCTTCATGTTCTGGCCTTTTCCCCTTTCCCTAATCTAATCAGCCCTCCCCCAGCGGGACAATGAGAGTAGGCGAGGAGTATTCAGAACAGTCCCATCACTCCTACCCACAGTCCTTCCGTCATTCCCAGTCTCCCACTCCTTCCCCGTCACGGTGCGCCTCAGCCGGTAGAGCCCCTGCCTCGCAGCTCCATAGACCCAGGTTCAATCCTGACCTCCGGTGCTGTCTGTGTGCAGTTTGTACGTTCTCCCTGTGACCGCATGGGTTTCCCCCGGTTGGTGGGTTAATTGACCAAAGTAAATTTCCCTCTTTATGCAGGTGAGTTGACAGGAATGGGGGGAAAATAAAATAGGATGAATGTAAATGGGTGATAAGATATCTTTATTAGTCACATGTACATCGAAACACACAGTGAAATGCATCTTTTGCGTAGAGTGTTCTGGGGGCAGCCCACAAGTGTCGCCACGCTTCCAGCACCAACATAGCGCGTCCACAACTTCCTAACCCGTACGTCTTTGGAATGTGGGAGGAAACCGGAGCACCCGGAGGAAACCCACGCAGTCACGGGGAGAACGTACAAACTCCTTACAGACAGCCGCCGGAATTGAACCCTGGCGCTGTAAAGCATTACGCTAACTGCAACACTACCATGCCTGCCCATTGATGGTGGGTGCTATCTCCCTCTGCCTCCACTCCCAGTCTCCCATCCTTTCCTCCTCATCTTAACTACCCCATTGTTTTCCCATCAATCCCATTCCTCTGATCCTTCCCCACAGCCCTACAAATTATTGTCTTTGAAGAGCCCATTCGATTCCATTTTGAAAGCCCTGACTGATTCCATTCCAGACAGTGAATTCCAGATCATTAACACGTCCATTTCCCTCCACAAGATGCTGCCTGACCTGCTGAGTTCCACCAGCAACTTGTTTTTTTACTCCAGATTCCAGCACCTGCAGTCTCCTGTGTCTCCCTTGTGGTCTCTCTTTGATTAGACACCATCTTTGCAAATGACTGAAGGGAACCTGAAACAAAAACAGCAAAACGCCAAGAAATACTCAGCAGGTCAGGCAGCAGCTGTGAAGAAGTTTCCCAGTTCTGACGAAGGGTCACTGACTTGACCCTTTCTCCACACGTGCTACCTGCCCTGGCGATTAGCTCCAGCATTCTATGTTCTTTTTTACCTCAGATTTCCAGCATCTGCAGTTTTCTATTTGCCTTCTGAGATGAAGTTTCGGGACTAACCTGCATTCCAGCTAACGCGTGCTGAGCCAGTTTGACATTCTTCGATTCCAGAGCGAGCTTTAGGGGAACCAGGCAGCACTCCCTATCAGGGAGACACAAGGAGAAGGGGTCAAAGACTTTCAATAGTCCTGGCTGTTGTTTTAAAAGGAACAATATTGCATTTACAGCATGCTTGTTACCCAGGGAGGTGACCCAACATTAGTTCTGAAGCACAAATAGCATTGAAAGCATAGGCAACGTGACAGTCAATGGCACAGCAAGATCCCACAGACAGTAATAGACTAGATCAGACTTACTGGTTCAGCCCCTGCTCCTTGCTGTAGCAGTCTTATCTATGAGAAGCCTTGGAGCATCAAAGTAAAGGGATGTCCCTCTAAAACTGAGGAGGAATTTCTTCAGCCAGAGGGCAGTGAATCTGTGGAATTCGTTGCCACAGACAGCTGTGGAGGCCAAGTCATTGGGTGTGTACTTAAGGCAGAGATTGATAGGTTCTTGATTGGTAAGGGGGGTTAAGGGTTATGCGGAGAAGGTTGGAGAATGGGGTTGAAAAAAGAATCAGCCATGATTGGTGGAGTGGACTCGATGGGCCGAATGGCCTAATTCTGCTATCATCACTTACGGTCTTATGGTCATCAACTGGGCTTAGCCTGCAGATCCTGAGGCCCCGCCCCAGGGCACCTTGGTGTCCTCCTGATGGCTGCCTGTTAGTTGAGCAACTTTTAAATGTCTTTGATGATCAGAGAGACATTTAAAGACTATTCAAACTGATTTAAATATTCTATAAGAATTAACTTAAAATACAGCATAAAAGTACAGTAATTAGTCAAATAAAATCTCACTAGAGTTTATTTCATTTGACTAATATTTCATTCCAAGTTAGTCACCCTCTTTGAATGAAAAGGGTTCGACGTTAGGTATGTCAGCTACCCCTGGAGTATAGCTGAGGGCTCGGATGGCACTGGATGCTTAAGTTTAGGACAGAGTCAGGGTTGTACAGCACAGAAACAGGCCCTTCAGGTCCCAGTCTCTAAGCTCAGTGATAATGAAGAACTGGTAATATACAGAAACCTGACAGCAGCCTATCTTGGAAATGGGAAGGTTCTGCCCCCCAGAAATCACAAAGCCATAAGACCATAAGACAAAGGAGCAGAAGTCGGCCATTCAGCCCATCGAGTCTGCTCCGCCATTCTATCATGAGCTGATCCATTCTCCCATTTAGCCCCACTCCCCTGCCTTCTCACCATAACCTTTGATGCCCTGGCTACTCAGATACCTATCAATCTCTGCTTTAAATACACTTTGCCTCCACAGCCGCCCGTGGCAACAAATTCCACAGATTCACCACTCTCTGGCTAAAGAAATTTCCCCACATCTCTGTTCTGAATGGGCGCCCTTCAACCCTGAAGTCGTGCCCTCTTGTACTAGACTCCCCTGCCATGGGAAACAACTTTGCCACATCTACTCTGTCCAGGCCTTTTAACATTCAAAATGTTTCGATGAGGTCCTCCCTCTGAATTCCAAGGCATACAGCCCAAGAGCCATCAAACGTTCCTCATGTTAACCTTCTCATTCCTGGAATCATTCTAGTGAATCTTCTCTGAACTACTTCTTTGTGGGAAGACTTTTTTTTCCTGAGTTGAGCAATGTGCATTGTCACTGTTGAACCAATTTGGAATACAGCCCAGATGTACCACTGGTTATGTGATACTCTAATCCCTAGGTGAAGAATAAACTGTTAATTTGGCGTGCACCCTGGAGGATAATAGATAATGTTAGTTCTGTCACACAAGCGCTTCTAACGCACATGGCACAAGAGTATTGCTCCAAATTCTGGTCCCCACACTTAATAGAGAGGGTGCAGATCAGATTGACAGGGATGGGGAGCCGAGTTGAACTGGAGAAGGGGGTTTTTCTCCTTGGGGCGAAGGCTAAGAGGGGTGTACAAGACCATAACTGGTTTACAACAGGTAGAGGGAAGCTGTTCCCACTGGGGGATCCATGCATTTATTTTCAAAGTGACAGGCAGAAGATACAGAGGAAATGCGAGAAGAAAAACACAACGATGCTGGACGAACTCAGCAGGCCAGGCAGCATCCGTGGAGAAAAACTGGCGGTCAATGTTTCGGGTCAGGGACCCTTCTTCAGGGCTGAAGATAGGAAGAGGGGAAGCCCGATATATAGGAGGGAAAAGCAGAGCAGTGATAGGTGGACAAAAGAGGGGCGGCGGGGTGGGCACAGGGTGGCGATAGGTAGATGCAGGTAAGAGATGGTGATGGGCAGGTGCGGGGGAGGAGTGGGGAGCAGATCCACCGGGGGAGGGGTCAAAGGTAAGGAGAAAAAGGAAAAAAAAGGTAGAGGAAAGAGATCGGCGAGGAGAGGGAAGAAGAGGCGTCGTTGGGGGTGGGTGTGTGAAGGGGAGGCCTGAAGATATGCATGAACATTAAATTCTCCGACTCCGTAATCACCCGTATTCCCCAATGACCCCCCCCCCCACCACGCTGCTTCTCTTCTTCCCTTTTCTACCTTTTCCCCCTCTCTCTCCTCACCTGTTCCCCCTCCCCCAGTGGATCTGCTCTCCCCTCCTCCCCCTCACCTGTCCATCACCATCTCTCACCTGCATCTACCTATCACCACCCTGTGCCCACCCCGCCTCCCCTCTTCTGTCCACCTATCACTGCTCTGCTTTTCCCTCCTATATATCGGGCTTCCCCTCTTCCTATCTTCAGTCCTGAGAAGGGTCCCTGACCCGAAACGTTGACCGCCTGCTTTTCTCCAGGGATGCTGCCTGGCCTGCTGAGTTCCTCCGACATCATCGTGTTTTTCATCTAGATTCCGGCATCTGCAGTCTTTTGTTTCTCAAATGTGAGAAGAACCCTTTCTCTGCAGAGTTGTATGGATCTGGAACTTACTGTCAGCAAAGGATGGTAGAAACAGAAACAATCGAGAGGGAAGAGAGGATGCATCGTTGGAAAATAATTTCCAGGGCTACGAGATAATGGGATTGACTGGACTGAGACCAGCATGCAGGCAATGGACAGAATGGCCTTCTTCGGGCTGTAATGAAACTGTGAGAGAGGCGAGAATTAATAGGAACCTGAGGGGCAAATTTTCACTTAAGAGGGTGGTCAGTATATGGAATGAGCTGCCATGAGGAACAGGTTCAGGCAGGTACATTAACAACATTTAAAAGACAGTTGGACAGGTACATGGATAGGCAAATGCCGGCAAATGGGACTAGCTCAGGCTCTGCAGCTTGGTTAGCAAGGACAAGTTGGGCTGAAGGGCCTGCTTTCATGCTCCTATGTCTCTATGAACAGCTTACCTCAATTGATAAGTAGGCAGCCTGGCAGAACCATTTTCAGATTCTAATGTCTCTGAAAAACAAGAGGAATAAAATTTCTTTAAAACAGAAGGACAATTCAGAATGTGACCCTTGCACCAAGCTCTGTGCTTCTCCACAGGGGAGGGGGTTCCTCATTGCCCCACCAACCTTTCCACCAGTGCTCAGGAGGAGAACAGAGCACTGAAGTCAGAGTGCTAATAACTCACCACCACTGTGCTCTCAGAGTTACACTGGCTCCCACTCTGGCAACACCTCACATTTAAAACTTTCATCCTCCCTACCCCTCCCCACCGCTCTTCCAGACCTAAAACACGGCCCTCTCCCTCACAAAGATCTCTCCACTCCTTGTATGTAAGATCTGCGCTCTACTTACCCTGCCACTGGTAGTTGTGGCTTCAGGAGTCGAACGCTAGGCTTGGGAGTTGCCCTCTTGAATTTCCCTGCAATTCCTCTTGTCTTAAAGAGCAGCAATCACTCAGTGCTGCACTGAAGCACCCCTACAGTGGGACTCAACCCAACCTCTCAGAGTGCACGACTAGCACCGCCAGGGTCATGGAGGAATAATTCTCCATGTACGTACTGATGTTCATAGCAGAAGGTCTCTGCAATAGGACGGACTCTCAGAATGAGACAGCCTGGGAGGAGACCTTTCGACCCATTGACCCAGTGCTGTAGGGCTGGATAGTGTGAAGATCTGGACATGGAAGTTTGGTAATTGGTTGATTGTACTACCTCAATGTATCTTCACTGTGTAATGAATTGATCTGTACGATCGGTGTGCAAGACAAGTTTTTCACTGTACCTTGGTACAAGTGACAATAATAAACCAATACCAATAGTTGTCACATGAAATACCATGAAAACCTTCTGTTTTGCTTTCAGACAGATCATTCCATACAAAAGGTAGTACAAAAGAAAAATAATAACAGGATGCTGAATTAAAGTGTTGCAGTTACAGAGAAAGTGCAGTGCAGGTAGACAATAAGGTGCAAGGACCACGACGAGGTAGATTGGGAGATCAAGAGTTCATCTTTATTGTATAAGAGGTCCATTCAAGAGTATAATAATAGTGGGATGGAAGCTGTCCTTGAGCCTGGTGGTACGTGTTCTTAAGCTTTTGTATCTTCTGCATGATGATGGAGGGGGGTTAGGGTTAAACAGATTCCTTGTTAAACAGAGGGCTAATGAGGAAACAGCACGGGAGGGGAGAAGGGACAATTGGATATCTATCTCAGAGAGCCATGGGTAAAATGGGCAAAGTGGCCTCAGATGGCATGTTGAGATACTGTAGATGTTTCTCTGTTGTTACACGTCAGCAAGTATGACCTTGATCCACACTGCCCTTGGCTCTATCCTGAGTCGTGGTGCAGTAAATACGTGATATCCAATTATCCAACCTTTCTGCTCTACAGGAGACATGAGAGACTGCAGATGCTCGAATCTGAAGCTAAAACAAACCGCTGGAGGAACTCAGCGGGTCAGGCAGCATCTACGGAGGGAAATAGACAGTCGATGTTTCGGGCCGAGACCCTTCATCAGGACTGGCCTGAAACATCAACCGTCCATCTCCCTCCACAGATGCTGCCCGACCCGCTGACTTCCTCCAGTTCTTTGTGTGTTGCTCCAGATTTCCACCGTCTGCAGTCTCTCTTGTGTCTATATTTTATACAGTGATCGGAAAGGCGGGAAGAGAAATGAAGGAAGATTCGACAGCATTTTCCAAAAGGGAATTGGATAAACATTGGGGAAAAAAAAATTGGAGAAAGAGAACGATTAGCTGAATGACCCCTACCTTGTGATATTATGTCTAAATATCCCTACAGAAATAACCTCGTCACCTCACCCATGGTATCAATGGGGTCCCCACTGTAAATAACCAGTGCCTACTGAAAGAGTAGAGGAGAGAAAGCCAGTGTAAAAATGTGAGGGGAAGGTGCAAGAGCTGGCAAGCAATAGGTGGATACAAGTGAGGAGGAGTGATAGACAGATGGGGTCAGGGAAGGGTGGAGATAGCGACAGAGGCTGGGAGGTGACAGGTGGAGGCAACAAAGGGCTGCAGATGGTGGGATCTGATGGGAGAGGAAGGCCGAGCCCGGAACCAAATAAGGGAGGTGGGGAGGGCAGATGAAAAAAGTAGGGGAAGGGGACCCTGTGGGGGAATCTTGTGCGAGTAGGTGCCTAACTTGGAAAGGTATCACCGTCCTGGGTCTAAATCTTGGAACTCCCTCCACAACAGCTCTGTGGGGTCACCTTCACCGGAAGAACTGCAGCAGTTTGATGGGCAGCCCACTGCCACCTTCTCGAGTCGTTAAGGATGGACAATAAATTCTAGCAGGCACAACATTACAATGACATCTCACGACACTTGCTGATGCCAATACAAATTGCTTTCAATGGCAAAGGGTCACTAACTAATGGAGACAGATTTAAGGACAATGACAAAAGACCCAGCATTTATTTACAGGGAGAGGTGTTAAGGTCTGCCTGAAAGGGCAACGGAAGCAGTTTCAATAAAGAACTGTCAGGTGGGAATTAGATAAATGCTTCAAGGAGTCAAATTACAGTGGATTGAAGGGAAGGAAAACTTTCATTAGTATAGCACCTTTCAAAGCTTCACATACCTTGGACTCAACCCCTCCCTTTGCAACTGGATCCTTGACTTAGAACATAGAAACATAGAAAAACCTACAGCACAATTCAGGCCTTTTGGCCCACAAAGCTGTGCCGAACATGTCCCTACCCTAGAAATTACTAGGCTTACCCATAGCCCTCTAATTTTCTCAGCTCCATGTACCTATCTAACAGTCTCTTAAAAGACCCTATCGTATCCGCCTCCACCACAGTTTCCAGCAGCCCATTCCACGCACTCACCACTCTCTGAGTAAAAAACTTACCCCTGACATCTCCTCTATATCTACTCCCCAGCACCTTAAACCTACGTCCCCTTGTGGCCACCATTTCAGCCCTGGGGAAAAGCCTCTGACTATGCACCCGATCAATGCCTCTCATCATCTTTTATACCTCTATCAAGTCCCCCCTCATCCTCCGTCGCTCCAAGGAGAAAAGGCCGAGTTCCCTCAACCTGCTTTCATAAGACGTGCTCCACATTCCAGGCAGCATCCTTGTAAATCTCCTCTGCACCCTCTCTATGGCTTCCACATCCTTCCTGTAGTGAGGCAACCAGAACTGAGCACAATACTCCAAGTGGGGTCTGACCAGGGTCCTATATAGCTGTAACAATACCTCCCGGCTCCTAAATTCAATTCCCCGATTGATGAAGGACAATACACCATATGCCTTTTTAACCACAGAGTCAACCTGCGCAGCCGCTTTGAGCGTCCTATGGACTCAGACCCCAAGATCCCTCTGATCCTCCACACTGCCAAGAGTCCTACCATTAATACTATATTCTGCCATCATATTTGACCTACCAAAATGAACTACATCACACTTATCTGAGTTGAACTGCATCTGCCACTTCTCAGCCCAAATTTGCATCCTATCTATGTCCCGCTGTAACCTCTGACAGCCCTCTATACTATCCACTACACATCCAACCTTTGTGTCATCCACAAACTTACTAACCCATCCCTCCACTCCCTCATCCAGGTCATTTGTAAAAATCAGAATGAGTAAGGGTCCCAGGACAGATCCCTGAGATACACCACTGGTCACGGACCTCCATGCAGAATACGACCCTTCAACAACTACTCTTTGCCTTCTGTGGGCCAGCCAGTTCTGGATCCACACTGCAATGTCCCCTTGGATCCCATGCCTCCTTACTTTCTCAATAAGCCTTGCATGGGGTACCTTATCAAATGCCTTGCTGAAATCCATATGCACTACATCCACTGCTCTCCCTTCATCAATGTGCTTAGTCACATCCTCAAAAAATTCAATCAGGCTCGTAAGGCAGGACCTGCCCTTGACAAAGCCATGCTGACTATTCCTAATCATATTATACCTGTCCAAATGTTCATAAATCCTGCCTCTCAGGATCTTCTCCATCAGCTTACCAACCACTGAGGTAAGACTCACTGGTCTATAATTCCCTGGGCTATCTCTACTCCCTTTCTTGAATAAAGGAACAACATCCGCAACCCTCCAATCTTCTGGAACCTCTCCCGTCTCCATCGATGATGCAAAGATCATCGTCAGAGGCTCCGCAATCTCCTCCCTCGCCTCCCACAGCAGCCTGGGGTCATCCGGTCCTGGCGACTTATCCAACTTGATGCTTTCCAAAAGTTTCAGCATCTCCTCTTTCCTAATACCTACATGCTCAAGCTTTTCAGCCCGCTGCAAATCCTCACTACAATCACCCAGATCTTTTTCCATAGTGAATACTGACATAAAGTATTCATTAAGTACCTCCGCTATTTCTTCTGGATCCATACACACTTTCCCACTGCTGCACTTGATTAGAGCTTATTCTTTCGCATCTTATCCTCTTGCTCTTCACATACTTGTGGAATGCCTTGGGGTTTTCCTTAATCCTGCCCGTCAAGGCCTTCACATGGCCCCTTCTGGCTCTCCTAGTTTCCTTCTTAAGCTCCTTCCTGTTAGCCTTATACTCTTCCAACATTACCTAGCTCTCTGTACTTTTTGTATGCTTTTCTTTTCCTTTTGACTAGATTTATTATAGCCTTTGTACGCCATGGTTCCTGTATCCTCTTGTGACTCCCCTGTCTCATTGGAACATGCCTATGCAGAACTCCACACAAATATCCCCTGAATATTTGCCACGTTTCTTCCGTACTTTTCCCTGAGAACATCTGTTCCCAATTTGTTCCCAATTTAATCTTCCAATTTCCTACCCGAGAGCCTCATAATTCCCTTTACTCCAAGTAAACGCCTTTCTAGCCTGTCTGTTCCTATCTCTCTCCAGTGCTATCATAAAGGAGATAGAATTATGATCACTATCTCCAAAATGTTCACCCACTGAGAGATCTGACACCTGACCAGGTTCATTTCCCAATACCAAATCAAGCACAGCCTCTCCTCTTGTAGGTCTATCTACATATTGTATCAAGAACCCTTCCTGAACACACCTAACAAACTCCACCCCATCCAAACCCCTCACTGTCTGGAGATGCCAATCGATGTTTGGGAAATTAAAATCTCCCATCACAACAACAATATTATTATCACACCTTTCTAGGATCTGCTTCCCTATCTGCTCCTCAATATCCCTGTTACTATTGGGCGGCCTATAAAAAACACCCAATAAAGTTATTGACCCTTTCCTGTTCCTAACCTCCACCCACAGAGACTCCGTAGACAGTCCCTCCATGACGTCCACCTTTTCCGCAGCCGTGACACTATCTCTGATCAACAGTGCCACTCCCCCACCTCTTCTGCCTCCCTCCCTGTCCTTTCGGAAACATCTAAAACCCGGCACTTGAGTCAACCATTCCAGTCCCTGAGCCATCCAAGTTTCTGTAATGGCCACCACATCGTATCTCCAAGTATTGATCCAAGCTCTAAGCTCATCCGCCTTGTTCACAATACTCCTTGCATTAAAATAGACACATCTCAAACCGTTCTGAGCACGTCCCTTCTCTGTCACCTGCCTATCCTCCCTCTCATACCTACTATTAGCTTTCTCTATTTGAGAGCCAAACACCTCTTCCCCAGTCTCTCCAGTCCAGATCCCACCCCCCAACAAATCTAGTTTAAACTCCACCCAGTAGCCTTAGCAAACCTCCCCGCCAGGATATTGGTCCCTCTGGGATTCAAGTGTAACCCGTCCTCTTTGTACAGGTCATACCTGCCCCAAAAGAGGCCCCAGTGATCCAGAAATCTGAATCCCTGATCCTTACTCCAATCCCTCAGCCACACTTTTAACCTCCTCCTCATTCTATTCCTATACCCACTGTCGCTTGGCACAGGCAGTAATCTGGAAATTACTACCTTTGAGGTCCTGCTTCTCAACTTTCTTCCTAACTCCCTATACTTATTTTTCAGGACCTCATCCCTTTTCCTACCTATGTCGTTGGTACCAATATGTACCACGACCTCTGGCTGTTCTCCCTCCCCCTTCAGGATATCTTGGACGCGATCTGAAACATCCCGGACCCTGGCACCTGGGAGGCAAACTACCTTCTGAGTTTCTCTCCTGCGTCCACAGAATCGCCTGTCTGACCACCTAACTATAGAGTCCCCCATCACTAGTGCCCTCCTCTCTCCTTCCCTACGCTCCTGAGCCACAGGGACGGACTCTGTGCCAGAGACACTGCCACTGTTGCTTCCCCCAGGTAGGCTGTCTCCCCCAACAGTACTCAAGCAGGAGTACTTATTGTCAAGGGGTACAGCCACAGGGGTACTCTCTAGTACCTGACTCTTCCCCTTCCCCCTCCCGACTGTGACCCACTTGCCTGACTCCCGTGCTCCCGGTGTGACCACCTGCCTATAACTCCTTTCTATCACCTCCTCATTCTCCCTGAGCTGGTCATCGAGCTGCATCTCCAGTTCCCTAACACGGTCCCTCAGGAGCTGCAGCTCGACACACCGGGTGCAGATGTAGCCCTCCCGGAGGCAGGCAGACTCCGGAAACTCCCACATCTGACACCGAGTACAGGAAACCGCACTCATACTCCTTCTGTTACTCAAGTTATCTACCTCGCCTCGCCCTTTTACGCCGAAGCCCCTTGAGCCAAAGCCTCTGTCCTCCCTCTCACTCCACTGCACGCTCCGACGCTGCCTGCTGGATATGGTGGTTTGCTTTTTAAACTGCCTGCGCTTTACCTACTGACATCACGCGCCTGCGCAGTCCTGCCCCCGCGCAGTCCTGCCCCCGCGCAGTCCTGCCCCCACTATTCCCAATGAGAACTTATATAAAAAACTTATAAAAAAGAACCTTATAAAACAAAACCTTATAATAAAAACCTTATATTCCTGACCAACAGGCCGCAATCAGTGAGGATAGGCAGCAACACCTCTGCCACGATTATTCTCAACACTGGTGTCCCACAGGGCTGCGTCCTCAGCCCTCTACTCTACTCCCTATACACTCACAACTGTGTGGCCAGGTTCTGCTCTAACTCCATCTACAAGTTTGCAGATGACACCACTGTAGTGGGCTGTATCTCAAATAATGATGAGTCGGAGTACAGGAAGGAGACAGAGAGCTTAGTGACATGGTGTCATGACAAAAATCTTTCCCTCAATGTCAGCAAAACAAAAGAGCTGGTCATTGACTTCAGGAAAGGGGGCAGTGTACATGCTCCCGTCTACATCAATGGTGCTGAGGTCAAGAGGGTTGAGAGCTTCAAGTTCCTAGGAGTGAACATCACCAATAGCCTGTCCTCGTCCAACCACGTAGACGCCACAGCCAAGAAAGCTCACCAGAGCCTCTACTTCCTCAGGTGGCTAAAGAAATTTGGCATGTCCCCTTTGACACTCACCAACTTTTATCGATGCACCATAGAAAGCATCCTATCTGGATGCATCACAGCTTGGTATGGCAACTGCTCTGCCTGTGACCACAAGAAACTGCAGAGAGTTGTGGACACAGCTCAGCAGATCACGGAAACTAGCCTCCCCTCCATGAACTCTGTCTATACTTCTCGCTGCCTCAGTAAAGCAGCCAACATTATCAAAGGCCCCAACCACCCCGGACATTCTCTCTTCTCCCCTCTCCCATCTGGCAGAAGATACAAAAACCTGAAAGCACATACCACCAAGCTCAAGGACAGCTTCTATCCCGCTGTTATAAGACTATTGAAATGTTCCATAGCACGACAAGATGGACTCTGCATGTCCCTGATGACCCTCACCAAATTTTAAAGATGCATGATAGAAAGCATCCTATCTGGATGCATCACGGCTTGATATGGCAACTGCTCTGCCCGGGACCGCAAGAAACTGCAGAGAGTTGTGGACACAGCCCAGTGCGACACGGAAACCAGCCTACCTTCCGTGGACTCTGTCTACACCTTCTCACTGCCTCAGTAAAGCAGCCAACATAATCAAAGACCCCACCCACCCTGGACATTCTCTCTTCTCCCACCTCCTATCAGGCAGGAGATACAAAAGCCTGAAAGCACGTACCACCAGGCTCAAGGACAGCTTCTATCCTGCTGTTATAAGACTATTGAATGGTTCCCTAGTACGATAAGATGGGCTCTTGACCTCACAATCTACCTCATTATGACCTTGCACCTTATTGTCTACCTGCACTGCACTTTCTCTGTAGTTGTTACACTTTATTCTGCATTCTGTTTTGTTTTACCTTGTACTACCTCAATGCAACTGTGTAATGAATTGATCTGTACAAACGGTATGCACAACAAGTTTTTCACTGTATCTCGGTACAAGTGACAATAGTAAACCAATTTCAATTCCACAAAGCTATTTAAAGCCAATAAGTTAACTGTTTTAAGTGTTGTCACTATGGATCAGGGATCAGATGGACACACATCAAGCTCCCATGGATCGCAATCTGATAATGACCACAATGGAGATACAGGAGAGTGCAGATTCCGGAATCTGGAGCAACAAACAAGATGCAGGAGGAACTCTCGACCCAAAACCTCGACTGTCCGTTTCCTTCCACAGATGCTGCCTGACCCTCTGAGTTCCCCCAGCATTAGAATTCTTTATGTGGCAGGTTTATTTATGCTGCAGCTTTATAAAGGTCTGGTTAGGCCACATCTGGAGAATTGCATTCAATTCTGGTCACCCCATTACAGGAAGGATTGGGAGGCTTTGCAGAGGGTGCAGAAGAGGTTTACCAGGATGCTGCCTGGATCAGAGGGTATGTGCTATGAGGAGAGGTTGGATAAACTTGGGTTGTTCTCTCTAGAGTGGCAGAGGCTGAGGGGAGACCTGATAAAAGTTTATAAGATTATGAGGGCCATAGAAAGGGCAGTCAGCAGGTTTCTTTTATCCCCAGAGTAGAAAAGCTGAATACTAGAGGGCATAGCTTTAAGGTGAAGGGGGAAGTTTAAAGGGGATGAGTGGGGCAGGATTTTTTTTATTACACAGAGAGTGGTGGGTGCCTGGAACGGGCTGCCATTGTGTACTGGTGAAAGCAGATACGATAGTGATGTTCAAGAGGCTTTTAGGTAGGCAGGTGAATGTGCAGGGAATGGAGGGATATGGATCATCTACGGGCAGAAGGGATTAATTTAATTTGGAATCATGTTCAGCACAGACATTGTGGGCCGAAGGGCCTGTTCCTCTGCTGTACTGTTCTGTGTTCTATGTTTGGTCATCCTCTGGGCATATTCGGCCCATCGTGTCCATGCCAGCTAAAATTAGACCAGGCTAATCTCACTTTCCATCTAAGATAAGATATCTTTATTAGTCACACATACATCGAAACACACGGTGAAATACATCTTTTTGCGTAGAGTATTCTGGGGGCAGCCCACAAGTGTTGCCACGCTTCCGGTGTCAACATAGCATGCCCACGACTTCCTAACCCATACATCTTTGGAATGTGGGAGGAAACCAGAGCACCCGGAGGAAACCCATGCAGACACGGGGAGTTCGTACAAACTCCTTACAGACAGCAGCCGGAATTGAACCCGGCTCACTGGCGCTGTAAAGCGTTACGCTAACAGCTACACTACTGTGCCTGCCCATAGCCCTCAGTCCATAGCCCTGCAGGTACAGCTCTTCAGCAGTCTATCCAAGCTGGAGCTGTTACTGAAGCTTGCTGCTTCTGTCACCGTCTAGGCAGAGACCATCCCCACGTTCCTGAAAGAAGTTTATAAAACTATGAGCGGTATAGATAGGGTAGACAGAATCTTTTTCCCAGGGTGGAAATGTCAAATACTAGAGGACATGCATTTAAGGGGAAAGCTTAAAGGAGATGTGTGGGGCAAATTTTTTTTTACACAGCGAGTGGTGGGTGTCTGGAACAGGCTGCCAGGGGAGGCAGATATGATGAGAGGCATTTAAGAGGCTTTTAGACAGCCACACGAACATGAGGGAACAGAGGGATATGGATTATGTGCATGCAGAAGGGATTTAGTTTAATTTGGCATCATGGTAAGCACAGATATTGTGGGCTGAAGGGCCTGTTCCTGTGCTGTACTGTACTGTTCTATGTTCTAAAGCACCTGGACAGGTCCAGAGAGCTCGACATTCACCAAGTGAGATAACGTTCCCTCTAACCTTCCAGCAATGAATCCGAATCCATGCCCCTTAGATATAGACCTCTGCTAACGGAATAGATCCGTAAATTCACCCTGCCTAGCCTGCTTGTAATTTTATTCACCTCAGCTACATTAAAGCAATATTTGCAGCGAGGATGTGGGACTTTGAATCATTCACTGACCTACCCAGTTAACATAAGGCAAGGCATTAACTGTACATGAGTAGTCTTGGTAATATCTGGTTTCTATGGTAACAGAGCGCTATGTTGCTGGGCATCCATTCAGGTGAACCTGCTCTCAGCAACAGCGATGACTCACAAATTCTGCATCCTCTGCAGAAAGCCCTCCTTGAAGCTCAATTTCCCGATCGATTCGACTCCACTTGTGGCTTGCTAACTCGGTTATCCCAGCTCCCTCCTCCCTCCCAGCCACCCACTTCCCATCCTTCCCTCTCTCAGGTCCAGATACATGGAGCAGAAAATCGCCCCAGCTGCCCCAACCCTAACCCCTCGGTCTGTCCTCTCGGGTGAACACGAAAGACCTCCCACCGCCCCCTCCGTGGGCAATATTTTAAGAACAGTTCACTGTTTCCCAGAATCCAAGCAACACATGTGCCTCACCCAACGTCATTACAGTCACAGTGTTTCTGGCAGCTTGCTGTGCACAGATTTCTGCCACTTCTCCCTGTAATACAGCAGTGACTGCACTGCAGAAGTACTTCAAGGGTTCCACGCCACAGTAGGGCCAACGTCATGGTGTGCCTACACCTTCTCATGCCCTGTCTTTGGGTCGGTACAGAGACAGACCACTATCCTCTTGCCCAGCCACCCCTGTGCCCTGCCTTGTCTCCTGAAACATGCAAAGATTCATACCGCACAGAAACAGGCCATTCGGCCCATCATGTCCAGACTGACCAGCGGGCACCCAACCATATTAATCCCATCTTCCAGCACTCGGCCCATAACCTTCTATGTCTCTTCTGTCTTTACCTCTCACTGCCTTGGTGAAGCAGCCAGCATAATCAAAGACCCCACCCACCCAGGTCATTCTCTCTTCTCTCCTCTCCCATCTGGTAGGGCATGTACCACTAGGCTCAAGATCAGCTTCTATCACACTGTGATATGACTATTGAACAGTTCCCTTATATGATGAGATGGACTCTGACCTCACGATCTACCTTGTTGTGACCTTGCACCTTATTGTCTACCTGCACTGCACTTCCTCTGTAGCTGTGACACTTTACTCTGTACTGTTATTGTTTTTACCTGTACTACCTCAATGCACTCTGTACTAACCCAATGTAACTGCACTGTGTAATGAATTGACCTGTACGATTGGTATGCAAACCAAGTTTTTCACTGAACCTCAGTACAAGTGACAATAATAAACCAATACCAATACCTTGGCAATTCAAGTGTTTGTCTAGACACTTCTTAAATGCTGTCAGTGACTCTGCTTCCACCAGTGTCTCAGGCAGCGTATTCCCCGTACTCACCACCCTGTGGGTAAAAAATGTCCCCCTCAGATCACCTTTGAATCTGTTACCCCTTACCCCAAATCCGTGTCTTCTAGTTTTAGTTACGTCTAATAAAGGGAAAAGTTTACCCTACCATACCCCACCTGTGTTGCAGTCTACCCTACCAACACCCCTCGTAATTTTATATACCTCAAGCATGCCCCCTCTTAACCTCTTCCATTCCTGGGAGAAGAGAACTAGCATCTCCAGAAACATCCTGGTGAATCTCCTCTGCACCCTCTCCAGTGCTACACATCCTTCACCCAAATAGTTGAGGGAAACATGCAGATGGAAGAACATAAGATAGGGGTACGACCAATGACGTTCCAAGCCGCCTCTGCCTGTCTGCAGCTGCCCCTTTCGGTAACCTACAATGTAAGCCCATGGGATTGCTCAGTGCTCAGTCCCATTAGTTGCCTGGTACTTGTTCTTGCAGTCATCGAGTTGTACAGCACAGAAACAGGGTCTTCAGCCCAACTCATCTTGAGCAATGCCAGTTCCTGGATGCATCACAGGTTGGTATGGCAACTGCTCTGCCCGGGACCGCAAGAAACTGCAGAGAGTTGTGGACACAGCTCAGCACATCACGGAAGACAGCCTCCACTCCATGGACTCTGTCTACACTTCTCACTGCATCGGTAAAGCAGCCAACATAATCAAAGACCCTACCCACTCCGGACAATCTCTCTTCTCCCCCCTCCCATCGGACAGGAGGTATAAAAGCCTGAAAGCACGTACCACCAGGCTCAAGGACAGCTTCTATCCTGCTGAAATAGTCCCCTTGTACGAAAAGGGTAGACTCTTGATCTCTCAATCTACCTCGTTATGACCTTGCACGTTATTGTCTACCTGCACTGCACTTTCTCTGTAGCTATTACACTTCATTCTGCATTCTGTTATTGTTTTACCCTGTGCTACTTCAATGCACTGTGTAATGAATTGACCTGTAAGGTCGGTACTCAAGACAAGTTTTCACTGTACCTCGGCACAAGTGACAATAATAAATCAATTATGATTCCAATTTTAAAATTCTAATTCCAACTCTTTTGCCCATTATTCTATTGTCCCAGGCCAGGGGGAATAGGTTTAAGGTGAGGAACAAGAGGTTTAGAGGGGATTTCAGGAAGAATTTTTTTCACCCAGAGGGTGGTTGCAATCTGGAACGCACTGCCTTAGAGGGTGGGGGAAGCAGAAACTTTCGCAATATTTAAGCAGCGTCAGGACCAGCACTTAAATCACCAAGGAATAGTGGGCTACGGACGAGGTGCTGGTAAATGGGATTAGTATAGAAGGGCCACAACGAGGTAGATTGAGAGATCAGGAATTCTTTAACATACAAGAGTCTTATAACTGCAGGACAGAAGCTGTCCTTGAGCCTGGTGGTGCGTGTTCTCAAGCTTTTGTATCTTCTGCCCGATGGGAGGGGGAAGAAGAGAGAATGTCCGGGGTGGGTGGATCTTTGATGACGTTAGCTGCTTTCCCGAGGCAGCAGAAGTGTAGACAGCATCTTTGGAAGGGAGGCTGGTTTTTGTGACTGGGCTGTGTTCACAACTCTCTGCAATTTCTTGGGCACAGCAGTTGCCATACCAAGTGTGATGCATCTGGACAGGTTGCTCTTTGTTATTTGGGGTCACCAACCTATGGTGACTGAACAAATTTATAGTGGATGTTAGCACGGGATCTTCACTCGTCATCTGGGACTTGGAATTTACAACCCTGTCTCCCTGTGAGAAAGACGAGCTACGGGAAAAGGGAGGGCTTTAGCAAACAAAACTCCTCAACAAAATAAGACAGGGGAATGAAAACATAACAGGGATTAAGAAAGAGTCTCTAGCTCCCATCAAAAGATATGAGAAAGTGTCAGCAGCAATTTGTGGAGCTGCTTTGTGCAGCTTATTAGGAAACTGAATAAAAATCAGACGGAAGTCACTTGGGAGAAACAGTCTGTGCAGTACCAAACCAGAAACCCTAGCTCATTATTATTGAAAGAGATAGGATCACTCTATTAGGGATGTATTGCTTCAGGCAATATCCAGTCCCAAAGAAGTCTGCACTAGAGATGGGCTCTGGGGTATCAATGTGTATGATCTTATGGGTCAGCATTATTGGTTCTCATGTTAATTTTATTCCTTTGTTTCTTTCTTGCTCTAACAACTCAAGGCAGGATCAAATGACTGGTTGCATCACGGTCTGGGACGGTAATTCGAATGCGCAGGAACGCAAGAAGCTGCAGAGAGTAGTGGACTCAGCCCAATACATCACGGGCACACCCCTCCCCACCATCAGTAATACCCACAGGAGGCGTCGCCTCAAGAAGGCAACATCAATCATTAAAGATCCCCGCCATCCGGGCCATGCCATCTTCTCGCAGCTACCATCGGGCAGGAGGTACAGAAGCCTGAAGTCCCACACCAACACGTTCAAGAACAGATACTTCCCTTCAACCATTCAGTTCTTGAACCAACCGGCACAACCATAATCAGTACAGCTTAGCAACACTATGACCACTTTGCACTAAAATGGACTCCTGTTATCTTTTGTTCTAATTGTGTTCTTTCTTGTAAAAATGTTGTTCCTTATGTTTTTCTTGTGAATGCTGCTTATCTGATGCTCTGTGCCCGTGATGCTGCTGCAAGGAAGTTTTCCATTGCACCTGTGCACACATGTACTTGTGCATGTGAAAATAACCTCGACTTTGACATCTCAAGAATGTTGCCCCATTTGCAAACCCTTGCCCAGTAGACCACCTTCCACAGCTACAAACAATCTGACACCGAGCACAGCAAAAACAAACAAAACTGCTGGAGGAACTCAGCGGGTGGACTCGAAACATTGACAATTCCTTCCCTCCCCCCCCCCACCCACCCCCACATAGATGCTGCTCAACCCGCTGAGTTCCTCCAGCAGATTGTGTGTTGCTCCAAGTTGCAGCATCTGCAGTCTCTTGTCTCCCATGGCTGTTGGCCAGCAGGCAACTTCAAATTCCCAGAGTTGGTGGCACAGGAGCGTGGTTGAACCTCAATGCACCCTGTCAGACACCAGACCTTTAATTCCCTCAACCTACCACTACCTTCAATTCTGTTCTTCAAATTAAATCAAGGGATTGTCTTAATAAGGGCTGGTGAAACAACAAGAAGCACGTGAGATCCTGGTTTCCTGACAGAGACACAAAGAACAGCAGGGAAGGAATCTTTTGTAAGTCACTGCTTAGGCCTCAGCTGGAAGAGCTCACTGGGTGTAGGTAGGAAGGATGTCAAGGTTTTGGGGAGGATGGAGTCACTAGAATGGTTTGGGAACATTGGAATAAAGCAATCTTGAATAATCCGAGAGATCTAATGCAGACTTTCAAAATGAATGGGAGAAATTGATTGCACTGACAGGAGATCTAGAAATGGGGGTAGAAGGTAGTTACGACAGCTGGTAAAAAGATAATATGAGGGTGGGTCACTTATTACCTGGAAGGACATGAGGGTGCAGAGGAGATTCCCCAGGATGTTATCTGGATTGGACATTTCCGTTATAACGAGAGATTGGATCAGTTGGATTAGTTTTCCCCAGAGTGGAAGGGGTGACCCGATAGAGCTGTACAAGATCATGAGGGGGACAGATAGGGTAGGTAATCAGAACCTTTTTCCCATGGTAGGGGTGCCTAAGACAAGTGGACATAGGTTTAAGGTGAGAGGCAGGAGGTTTAGAGGGGATCTGTTGGGAGGTTTCTTCATGCAGAGAGTGGTTGGAATCTGGAATAAGCTACCTAAGGAGGTGGAGGAGACAGATAGTCTCACGATATTTAAGAAGAATCCAGACGACTGCTTCAAACGCCAGGGCATAGGAAACTGCGAACCTCATGCAGATAACTAGGATGAGTGTAGATTGGTACAATGGGACATGTGGGTCCAGAGCCAGTTTCTGAGCTGTATGACTCTATAAGAAAGAGACCATGGAGTACAATGGGCAGGCACGGTAGTGTAGCGGTTAGCGTAACGCTTTACAGTGCTAGCAACCCGGGTTCAATTCCGGCCGCTGTATGGAAGGAGCTTGTACGTTCTCCCTGTGTCTGCGTGGGTTTCCTCCGGGTGCTCCAGTTTCCTCCCACATTCCAAAGAGGTACGGGTTAGGAAGTTGTGGGCATGCTATGTTGTCACCGGAAGCGTGGCGACACTTACGGGCTGCCCCCAGAACACTACACAAAAAGATGCATTTTGCTGTGTTTTTTGATGTACATGTGACTAATAAAGATATCTTATCTGTATATATCTACCAGTAACTTACATCACAGGTCAGCAAGACCATTAAAAAAGGCAAACCAAGCACCAAGGTTTATTTCTAGAGAGACAGATTTGAAAAGCTGCGAAGTTATGCTAAATCCATTTCAATCTTTGGTTAGACCACATTTAAGATACTGTGTACAGTTCTGGTTGCCACGTTACCAAAAGGATACAGAGGCACAGGAGAGAGTGGAGAGATGATTTACAAGGACAATAACAAAATTGCAGTAGTATACGTTTCAGAAAAGGAACAAACAGTCTCTGGGTCTTCCTTCGCCTGATTACAGAAAAGTGAGTGTCCACCTAATGGAGATCTTTAAAATCTATGTTAGATAAACCATGAAATCCAATAGGTAACATAAGAAACCTCAGTATCCCTAGGGTGGTGTGAACTTTGAAATCGCCCCCACAGGGAGAAGTTGAGGCGTTTACGGGGAGGCTGGAGGCACAGATGGGCGAGAAGGGTTTAGAGGGTCGTGCTGGTAGATTTAGCTGAGGAAAAACAGGAAAAGGCTTGTGGCATGGACTGGTTGCGTTAAATGGCCCGTTCCTCCACTATACATCTAATGCAATGCCATGTAAACTGCTTTTCCATATCATTTTAAACCCCAAAGCACTTTACAGCGTAAGAAGTACTTATTAAGTGTAGTCGCTGTGGTAGAGCAGCTAGTTCACACAGAAAGCTCTTACCAACAGCAACATGATAATGACAGAAGTTTCAGTAATGTTGATTAGGAATAAATACTGGTTTATTATTGTCACATGTGCCGAGATACAGAGAAAAACTTTTGTTTGCATGGCGTCCAGGCAGATCATTCCATACATAGAACAGTACAGCACAGTACAGGCCCTTCGGACCACGGTGTTGTGCCGACCTATATACATGCCTACTCCCTGATCAATCTAAACCTTCCCTCCTACACAGTCCATAACCCACCATTTTTCCTACAGCTAAGAGTCTTTTAAATGTCCCCATTGTATCAGCCTCTACCACCACCCCCCTGCAGTGCGTTCCAGGCACCCACCACTCTCTGTGTAAATAAACCTACCTCTGACATCGAGGTAGTAAAAGGAAGCAGAATGCAGAACATATTGTAATGTGCAGTGCAGTGCAGGCAGACAAATAAAGTGCAGGGGCCACGACGAGGTAGATTGGGAGATCAAGAGTTCATCTTTAGCATATGAGGGGTCCATTCAAGAGTCTAATAACAGGGTAGAAGCTGTCCTTGAGCCTGGTGGTATGTGCTTTCAAGCTTTTGTATCTTCTGCCAGACAGGAGGGGGCAGAAGAGAGAATGACTGGGGTGGGAGGGGTCCTTGATTATGCTGGCTGCTTTCCCCGGACAGCAGGAAGTGTAGACTGAATCAATGGAAGGGAGGGTGTTTTGTGCGATGGACTGAGCTGTGTTCACAACCCTCTGCAGTTTCTTGCAGTAATGGGCAGAGCAGTTGCCATACCAAGCCGTGATGCATCTGGATTGGGTGCTTCCTATGGTGCAGCAGAGATGGTGCATATCTGGGACACTGGGGAGAGTCCCCCTGTTAACCTTCAAAATAATGCCCTATATTCTTTTACATCCATCCAAGACAGCATCAGGAAGAGAGGACCATTGACAATGCAGCACACCCCCCTGCCCCCCAGTGATACAAAGGAACACCATCCGAGACTTTTTCTGCTCAAGTCCATGGAGGGGAACTTGAGCCGACAACCTCCTGATTCAGGGGCAAGCGTGCTATCCTCAACAACAACAACCTTCATTTATCTAGCACCTCCCAATGTATTTTCACTGAAAGGGGCCCCAGAGTGGAAAAAAAAAGAGGACTTTTTGCCTCTCTATTTGATACTTCAGATACTATTATTTACCCCTTGTCCAGAGCGGAGGCTGGTTGGGATCTGGAGCACATTGGCTGAGTGGATGGAGGATGCTGGTGTTCTCACAACATTTAGGTATCTGGTCAAGCACTTGAATCAGCACAGCAATAAATGCCACCAACCAAACGCTGGTAAATGGGATTAGTGCAGAGAGATACCTGAGGGTCAACATGGAAATGATGGGCCGAAGGGCCTGTTTCTGAGCTGTGTGACTCAGACATTCTTCTCCACCCTCTTTTAGGTGGCAACACCGCCACAGACACTTGCATCATTCAATCCCTCCATGGACCACACCCCACCTCCTGGTCAACCCCTTCGCTGAAACTTAAAACTTGTTGCACCTCTAACCTCCCAGTTCTGACGGAAGGTCATCGACGAAACACGGCAGCTCTGTTCCTCGCTCCACAGACACTGCCTGACCGGCTGAGTATTTGCGGCACGTTCTGTTTTCTATTTGAAAGGATGCGGGTACATATTTCATACAGTAACACACAGAAAGCTGCAGGAACTCAGCGGGTCAGGCAGCATCCGTGGAGGGAGATGGACGGCCGACGTTCCAGGTCGAGACCCTTCATCAGGACTGGCCTGAGACATCGACCGCCCACTTCCCTCCACAGATGCTGCCCGACCCGCTGACTTCCTCCAGCTTGTTGTGTGTACCTCCAGATTTCCGCCGTCTGCAGTCTCTCTTGTGTCTATATTTTATACAGTGATTGGAAGGGCGGGAAGAGAAATGAAGGAAGATTCAACAGCATTTTCCAGAAGGGAATTGGATAAACATTGGGAAAAGAAACATTGGAGAAAGAGAACGATTAACTGAATGACCCCTACCTTGTGATATTATGTCTAAGTATCCCTACAGAAATAACCTCGTCACAGCACCCATGGTATCAATGAGGTCCCCACTGTAAATAACCAGTGCATTATAAGACACTCCTGACTGCATTGCCCCTTTAAATTCCAAACATATTTTCTGCCTGCTGACAGAAATTCTGCGGATATACATGTATAGGTTACAATCCGTCGAGATAGAAAGGTGAAAGATGATCTCTTACCACATGCTAAGTTGCAGGCGTCTCTTAAAGATTTATGTTTATTTCCAGACGCTTCCTTGGATATCTTCCTCAAAATGTCATCCATTCCTACGGCAGATGGGAGCAAGGAATGGGCAGGACGTTTATATTTAAGTTAAATCGGGAGAAAACCCCCCCCGGTTAAGAAGCTGGCTAGCGTTGCATCAGGATCCAGGGGAGGGGAGAAATCATGAAATAAACACGGCTGCTGGGAGGGTTCCAGGGACACGTCTCCGTGGCAGGTGGGGGGGGGGGGGGAAAACGGATAAATGAATTATAACAGGGTGGTGCCAGTGATTTCAGGGCGATGCCAAGACGCAGAGGTACCGGCGCCGTTAATGCACCGACCCTGGGAGCCGGCCAGACAGAACCCAGCACTCTGTGGACGGCTCACTCTCAGCACCATCTTCTCAGTGGGTGGATGTGTGCACACACCGGCATCCTGGCATCCTCCAAAGCCCGGAACCGGAGCACAGTGGATGCACACAGGGAGAGCCAGAGCAACATCAGACCTGTGCAGTCTATCAACGTCACCACCCCTCCTCTCCTCTTTATACCGGCCATCTCGCCTCTCCACTCTCAGTCCTGATGCAGGGTTTTAACCCCAAATGTCCACAGTTCCTTCCCCCACCCCCCACAGATGCTGCTCGACCCGCTGTGTTCCTCCAGCAGATTGTGTGTTGCTCCAGATTTCAGCATCTGCAGCCTCTTGTGTCTCCAGTCAATCAACATTATCAAGTTCAAGAGATTGTTAGATAAGCATATGGAGGAACTTAAAATAGGGGGATATGTGGGAGGAAGGGGTTAGATAGTCAGGCGTGGTTTAAAGGTCAGCTCAACATGGTGGGTCAAAGGGCCTGTATTGTGTTAAACTGTTCTATGGTTCTGTTACTGATGCAAGAAATAGAACACTTCAACAAATAAAAATATACAGGGCTTGTCAAAGGCTCTGATAGCTTAAGACTTACGCTTATGTAACCAAGGGTCACAGACGTTGGCTGTTTATAATAAGATAAGATAAGAAATATCTTTATTAGTCATATGTACATTCAAACACAGTGTTTTTTATGTAGAGTGTGCACTTGTGTAGAGTGTTCTGGGGGCAGCCCGCAAGTGTCACCACGCTTTCGGCGCCAACATAGCATGCCCACAACTTCCTAACCCATATGTCTTTGCAATGTGGGAGGAAACCAGAGCACCCGGAGGAAACCCATGCAGACACGGGGAGAACGTACAAACTTCTCACAGACGGTGGTCGGAATTGAACCCGGGTCGCTGGCACTGTAATAGCGTTACGCTAACCGCTACACTACCGTGCTTGAAACACTGAGCAGGTCAGGCTGCATCTGTGGAGAGAAGAACAGAATTAATGTTTCAGTTCTTCGAACTACTTCTCTTTCCATACACACTGCCTGACTTGCTGATGTTTTCCCTACAGCATTTTCTGTTTTTGTCTCAGATGTCCGGCATCTGCAGCTTTTAATTTCCATTTGCGCGGTGCCTTTGACTGTACCCCAAAGTCCCTTACACTCGGGACTGAGGTGTCATTCACTGTTGGAGGGGCAGCACTTTGCACACATCAGTGGTGTGCTCATGACCATGAGGGGACAATCCTGTGGGGACCAGTCAGGGTGGATGTGTGAAGGGTCTTTCCTCGTGTGGGAGAGTCTAAATCGAGGACTCTCTCTTAAAAGTAAGGGGTCATCCACTGAAGACAGATGAGGTGAAAAATATTCTCTAGGGGTGTTGAGTCTTTGGAAATCTCTCTCAAAGAGCAGTGAAAGCAGACACTGTATATTTTTAAGGCAGAGGGAGATAGATCCTTGTTCAGAAGGGGGGTGGGGATGGGAAATCTCATTGAAAGCTACTAGATACTGAAAGGCCTGGATGTGGATGTGGATGTAGAGAGGATGTTTCCATGCACAGCCTCAGAGTAACGTCCTTTTAAAACTGAGAAGAGGAGGAATTTCTTCAACCAGAGGGTGGTGAATCTGTGGAATTCGTTGCCACTGAGGGCGGTGGAGGCCAAGTCATTGGGCGTATTTAAGGCAGAGATTGATAGGTTCTTGATTGGTGAGGGGGGGTTAGGGGTTATGGGGAGAATGGGGTTGAAAAATAAAACAAAATCAACCATGATTGAATGGTGGAGCAGACTCTATGGGCCGAATGGCCTCATTCTGCTCCTGTATCCTATGGTATGGAGGATGAAAGGTCACCGCTAGGTCATAGAATCACGCAGCACGGAAACAGGCCCTTCGGCCCAACTCGTCCATGCTGACCAAGATGCCCATCTAAGCCAGTCCCATTTGCCAGCATTTGGCCCTTATCCCTCTACACCTTCCCCATCCATGTACCCGTCCAAGTGCCTTTTAAATGTTGTTATTGTAGCTGCCTCAACCACTTCCTCTGGCAGCTCGTTCCATATACCCACTCACCTCCCCCCCCCCCCCCCCAGGTCCCTTTTGAATCATTCCTCTGTCACCTCGAAAGAGTCAACGTTAAAAATCATTTCAGCTAAGACTGTATTGAATGGCAGAGCAGGCTTGAGAGGCCAATTAACCCATTGCTCATGATTCAAATGCTTATTGTCCAGATAACTCATTTTCAGTGAGGTTGGTTCAGAGGTTTTTCTGTTATGCTATGGGAGTAGTTACATACTGTACACCCAAGAGGAATATAGGAAGTCAGGTTAATATCACACCTGAGAGGTGACATCCCACACTAGAATGTCAGTCCTAGATCTTCCTGCTTCATTCTCTGAACTCTCCCTCTGCCCTCAATGTTTGACCATTTAAACAACTTGGAAGCACTAGCAACCCATTTAAATGGCACCTTTAATGAGGTGATTTTAATTTTAAAACACCTTTCAAATTTGACAACGAGCCACAGCAGGTGGTATGAGGATACATGACGACCATGTCACTTGTGGAGTTATCATTTCAAAGTGCGTCTGAAAGGAGGAGAGATGTGGCAGGGTAGTGAAGGACATTTTGAAGAGGGAGAGCTCAGGGCTTTGACAGGTGAAGGCACAGCAGCCAATAGTGGACTGGTTAAATTCAGTGGTGCTCAAAGCTCCAGATATAATTATCTGCCCCCGAGATCCTGGAACAGCTGCACCTCTTCGAGAGAAACAAAGGACTGCAGATGCTGGAATCTAGGTGAAAAACACCATGATGCTGGAGGAATTCAATGTTCATGCCGTTAGGCTGCAAGGTTCCAAGGCAGAAAATGAGGTGCTGTTCCTCCAGTTTGCACTTGGAATTCTCCTGCCCCTCTTCTGGGACAGTTCTGTGGTCACTTTTCTCACTTCACTTGATTCATTCCAGATCGAGTTGCATAACTCATGCATAACTCAATGGAATCTCTCTCTCTCTCCCCCCCCCCTCTCTTTCTCTCCCTCTCTCTCTCTCTCTCTCTCACCCCCTCCCTCTCGCTGTCTGTCCCCAATGGCTCGTTCTTTCCTTCCCCGCACCTCTGTGGGGACTGATATTTGGGAAGACAAATCACCTTTGGTGATCTCGACTGTTCAGTCCCGATCTGGAAAGTACAGGTTGCAATCCCAGCATGACAACACAAATACAGATTTTTTAAAAATATCCGGTAGTAACAAGTTGCTGCTTGTAAAGGCAGCTCTGGAGGATTGGGTCTGTTTTTATGAAGCAAACTTGTTCACTAAAATTCAGTGGGGGCAGAATGTTCATTCCCTCCTCTGGCCCTACATGTAACTCCATACGAAAACATTACTGGAAAATTCCAGTCAGATGATTGAAATACATTGTGTGATATCAACTCACAAATGATTAACAAAATTGCTGTATTATAACTGCCTTCTGAAATACAGGTCATCTTTGGGTAAGGAATGGGTTCCCTTTTCACAGGTGTTCTTAAGTCAATTTTGTTCATAAATTGGAAAATACACAAAATAAGAATGGACACATTTCACACTCCACAGTGTTTCAATGAATGGCATCAAAAACATAAAACAATCACTAAAAATGGAGAGAGAGAGGGGAAACTAGCTCTGCCATTCGTAAGAATAAATGTACAAGGTAGATTTTTGTATTTAATAATATTATGGGAGCTTGTTTGTAGGTATGGGTGGCCATAAGTCACGCATTCATAACCCTGGGACAGCCGGTAATCTGTCATTCAGTTACAAAGCCACCAGTTGTTATTGAGGAAGACAGCCCATATCTAACCGTTAGTGCACAAGAGACATGTAATAAATGTCCATCTTGTCAGCCACATTCATGTCACAAGAAGTTAAATGATTTAAATTAACAAATACACAAATTCTGCACTCTGTTATTATTTTCCCTTGTACTAGCTCAATGCGCTGTTGTAAGGAAATGATCTGTATGCATGGCATGCAAAACAAAGTTTTTCACTGTGACAATAATAAACCAATTTACCAAATTAATGGTCTCTTTTCATTTATTCTTTTTCCAGGATTTGGGTGTTGTGGCAAGGCCAGCATTTATTTCTTATCCTTAATTGCCCTTGAGTGGGTAATGGTGAACCACTGTAGTCCTTCTGGTGAAGGTGCTCCCACAGTATTGTTGTGGTGGGTGTTCTACAATTTAAAAACAGCAACAATGCGGGAACGGCGACATGTTTCCATGTCAGGATGTCATACATCATAGTCTGGGATTCACCTCATCAGCCTCGCAGCCTGTTTCCCCCATCCAGTTAGATCACGACCTTCCATTCAAAGGCAATATACCTATCCAAAATGAAGACAGAAATCCCTGGAAATACTCAGCAGGGCTAACCTTAAACCTTCTGATGAAAGGTCATTGACTGAACCATTAACTCACGTTCTCTCTCCACAGAAGCTGACTGACCTGCTGAATATTGTTACTAAAGGAGAAACACTTTACTCTGTACTGTTACTGTTTTTACCTGTACTACCTCAATGCACTCTGTACTAACTCAATGTAACTGCACTGTGTAATGAATTGACCTGTACGATCGGTATGCAAGACAAGTTTTTCACTGTACCTTGATACAAGTGACAATAATAAACCAATACCAATACCAACTCGTCATCTGCATTATTGTTGTTGATTAAAAGATAAACAAACAAACTGTCAATGAAACTTTAGGAAGTAGTTTAATGTCTAAAGGTACTAGCCGTCTTTGAAATACACCATGATATCAGCTCAAAAATCCCAAAGGAATTTGTAAGATTTTGACAAAGATCTGTCTGTTAACAGGATGTTATAGTTCTGTCAAAGCCAAAATCTCATTTCATGGTAATGTTTAGATAAGAGATAAGGTATCTTCACAATAATGCAGATGACCACAAATGCTATTTGTGGGAGCTTGCTGTGCACAAATTGGCAGGCACATTTCAAGAATTACAACATTGACTATCCTTCAAAACTACTTAATTAGCTGTAAAGTACTTTGGAATATTCTGACTGTCAAAGCACAAGTTCCCCTTCATTAAATGATGAATTCCTGTAAGGCTTCTTTACTGCGATTTGGGACACGTGGAAAGGCATGGTAGCGTAGCGGTTAGCGCGATGCTATTACAGCGCCAGCGATTGGGGTTCGATTCCCATCGCTGTCCGTAAGGAGTTTGTACGTTCTCCCGCGTCTGCGTGGGTTTCCTCCGGGTGCTCCGGTTTCCACCCACATTGCAAAGACGTAGGGGTAGGTTAATTTGGGTTTAAAATGGGCGGCGCAGACTCGTTGGGCTGGAAGAGCCTGTTACCACGCTGTAAATAAAATTAAATTTTAAAAAAAGTCACATGTACATCGAAATACACAGTGAAATGCATCTTTTGCATAGAGACGTTCTGGCCATAAGTAATACAGCACGGAAACAGGCCCTTTGGCCCAACTGGTCCATGCTGACCAAGATTCCCACCTAAACTAATCCCATTTGCCTGTCTTTGGCCCATATCCCTCTAAACTTTTCCCATCCATGTACCTGTCCAAATGTCCTTTAAATGTCGCCTCTACCATTTCCTCTGGCAGCTCGTTCCACATACACACCACCCCCAGCGTGAAGAAGTTGCCCCTCAGGTGCCTTTTAAATCTTTCCCCTCTCACCTTTAATATCAAAAGGGAATTAAAATCACAATCTCATTATGTAAATTACAGTGAATTTTTTAAAAATACATACATTTCATAAAAATATAACGTAACTCTTCCAATTATATGCTTGTTCTCTGCAACAGGCCCCGAATGCTGAGGCATTCATTGATTACAAATGTTGGATACTTGGACCCAGATTTATTTTAACATTTGCTGGGAGGGTAATGCAGTTAAAGTCACCGTCTTGACTCGCTGGAGCAACACACACACACACACACACACACACATACACACACACACACACACACACACACACACGCACAAAATGCTGGAGGAACTCAGCAGCTCAGGAGGGACATGAACAGTCGACGCTTCAGGTTCCTCCAGCATTGTGTGTGTGTGTTGCTCCAGATTTCCAGCATCTGCAATCTCTCTTGTCTCCATACTCGCCGGTAATGTGAGCAGCCGGCGGGAGTAGGAATCCAATCCGGGTAGATCCGATCTGGTTTTCCTTCTCACTTTGCAGATGCCGTCAATGTTTCTTTAGCTTCCTGGTTTTTGCACCGTCATTCGGCCAGCCCTGGGAACCTCAGACGTCAGCTCCGTGTGTCTGGGCGACGCACAGGATTAGAAAGCTGCGTAGATCAGTGCAAGTGCACGGAGTGGGCATCGGTTGTGCCCCTCCTTCACTCAGCAGGCCACTCTTGACAAAGCTCTGCGTCTTAATCCAAATAAACTTGCAAATTGCATCAATCAGAAATGTTTTTGCTGTTGTTTGCATTTCTATAGCACCTTCCAGCATTCCTGGATGCCTTAAAGCACTTTACAGGTAATGAAAGTCTTGAAATGTCAATGTTATAATGGTGTGCACAGCAAGATCCCATAACAGCATGGTTGCAGCACAGGAAGCCATTGAGTCCACACGACCCATTTATTCCCCTCTTCCCCATCCCCACGACATAAAACAGTACAGCACAGGAACAGGCCCTTCGGCCCATAATGTCTGTGCCAACCATGATGCCAATCCAAACCAATCCCACATGGTCTCTTCCATTCCCTGTCTGTTCCTGTATGTCTAAACATTGCTGTTGTATCTGCCTCCACCATCACCCCTGGCAGCCCGTTCCAGGCACCCACCGCTCTCTGTTTAAAGACTTGCCTCCTAAATCTCCTTTAAACTTTCCCCCTCTCATCTTAAAACTATGCCCTCTAGTACTTGACCTTTCCACCCTGGGAAAAAGGCTCTGAATATCCACCCTATCCACACCTCTCACAATTTTATAAACTTCTATCGGGTCTCCTCTCAGCCTCCGACGTTCCAGAGAAAAGTTTGTCCAACTTCTCTTTATAGATGTCGGATCCAGTTATTTCTGAATCCGCAGGATCTTTCAGGAGTCCAGGAATGAGTTGAAAACAACTTGGTACTTCATAAAGTTTTATTGGAAAAATTTAAAAAAAGAAACTGTCACAGAGCACATGGCACTAGCTTTACTACTGGGAGATGAGCCGAGACAAAGGAACTAAAGATGAGCTAGGGCCAGGGGGAAGAGAGCAAGAGAGAGATAGAGGCAAGAGAGTGATAAGAGGTACTCCTTAGCTAACAATAGTCCAATCAGAAAACCTATTAGATACCTGTGGCAAAACCAACCAATGAGAAAACACCTATTCACCTGATGGACAAACCAATAAACTCGGCTTGGACAAAACAAAAACCAATAGGCCATTCCTTGTGCAGCCACTTAAGATGTATTAAACACTGCACATGTTAAAAAAAACTACTTAAAACAGTCAAATCCAACACAGATTACACTTTAATCCAGGCATCATCCTGGTGAACCTCTACTGCACCCTCTTCAAAGCCACCACATCCTTCCTGTAATGTGGTGACTAGAACTGAACACGATACTCTATATGTGGCCTAACCAAAGTTTTATACAGCTGCAACATGACTTCGACTTTTATACTCAGCAGCCTGACTGAAGAAGGAAAGTATGCCGTACACCTTCTGTCAGTGCGGATCGGTGATAACATCTCCTCCTCGCTGACAATCAACACAGGCTCACCTCAAGGATGCGTGCTTAGCCCACTGCTCTACTCTCTCTGCACTCATGACTGTGTGGCTAAGCACAGCTGAAACGCCGTCTATGAATTTGCCACTGACACTACTGTTGGTAGAGTCTCAGATGGCGATGAGGATGTGTACAGAAGTGAGGTAGATCGGCTGGTTGAGTGGTGTCACAACAACAACCTTGCACTCAACGTCAGCAAGACCTAGGAATTGATTGTGGACTTCAGGAAGGGGAAGTCGGGAGAACACACACCAGTCCTCATTGAGGGGTCAGCGGTGGAAGGGGTGAGCAGCTTCAAGTTTCTGGGCATCAACATCTTGGAGGATCTATCCTGGGCCCAACACATTGATCTAATCATGAAGAAGGCACGCCAGCGGCTCTGCTTCATTAGGAGTTTGAGGAGATTTGGTATGTCACCAAAGACTCTTGCAAATTTCTACAGATGTACGGTGGAGAGCATTCTGACTGGTTGCATCACAGCCTGGTATGGAGGCTCCAATGCACAGGATCGAAAGAGGCTGCAGAGAGTTGTAGACCCAGCCAGCTCCATCACTGGCACAACCTTCCCCATCACTGAAGACATCTTCAAGAGGTGGTTCCTCAAGAAGGTGGGATCAATCATTAAGGACCCTCACCATCCGGGACATGCCCTCTTCTTGTTACTACCAAAGGGGAGGAGGTACAGGAGCCTGAAGACCCACACTCAACAAGTTAGGAACAGCTTCTTCCCCTCCGCCATCAGATTTCTGAACGGTCTATGAACCCATGAACACTACCTCGTTATTCCATTTTTTTGCAATATTTAATTATTTTTGTAATTTACAGTAGTTTTATGTCTTACACTGCACTGCTGCCGCAAAACAACAAATTTCACGTCATATGTCAGTGATAATAAATCTGATTCTTTACCATCCTATCTATTCATGTTGCCGCTTTCAGGGAGCTCTGGGCTTGCACCTCAAGATCCCTCCAAACATCAATGTTCAAAGGATTTACTGTGTACTTTCCTTATGCAACATTGCCAATTCTTTCCTTTTAGATGCCTGTACAACTCCTTTTTGAATGTTACAGCTGAATCTGCCCCAGGAGTCCCTCAGGTAGTATATTCCAGACCAGAGCAGCACAGTGGCACAGCGGGTAGAGCCGCTCCCTCACAGCTCCAGAGACACAGGTTCAATCCTGACCTCGGGTGCTGTCTGTGTGGAGTGTGCACCTTCTCCCCAGTGACCATGTGGGCTTCCCCAGGTGCAGCGGTTCCCTCCCACATCCCATAGACATGCAGGTTGGTAATCCAACTGGCCACTGCAAGTTGCTCGATCTGTAGGGGAGTGGAACTGTCTGAGGGGAAAGGATGTTGATGGGAATGTGCAGAGAATGAAAATCAAATGAGACTAATGTGGAATCAGTGTAAATGGGCAGGTGATGGCTGGTATGGTCAGAGAGTCAAAGGACTCGTATCTCTGCTGAATCTCTAGGACTCTGACTCTAATCATCCTCTGTGCAAAATAAAATCCTCACCCATTCTGCCCTCTTGACCCTCTCTCAATAAGAACAGTCCTTCTCTACTCTGGACCACCATCAGAATCAGACTTACGATCACCAACTTATTTGTTGTGAAATGTGTTGTTTTGCGGCAGCAGTACAGTGCAACGACTTAAAATTACTATAAATTACAAAAATAAATGAATAGTGCAACACAAAGGAATAATGAGGTTGTGCTCGTGGACCATTCAGAAATCTGATGGCGGAGGGGAAGAAGCTGTTCCTGAATCAGTGAGTGTGGGTCTTCAGGCTCCTGTACCTCCTCCCCGATGGTAGTAACGAGAAAAGGTCATGTCCCGGATGGTGAGCGTCCTTAGCGACGGATGCCACTTTCTTGAGGCACCACCTCTTAAGATTAAGATATCTTTATTAGTACATCATGTACATCAAAACGCACAGTGAAATGCATCTTTTGCGTAGAATGTTCTGGGGACATCCCGCAAGTGTCGCCACGCTTCCGACGCCAACATAGCATGCCCACAGCTTCCTAACCCGTACGTCTTTGGAATGTGGGAGGAAACTGGAGCACCCGGAGGAAACTCATGCAGACACGGGGAGAACGTACAAACTCCTTACAGACAGCAACCGGAATTGAACCCGGATTGCTGGCACTGTAAAGTGTTACGTTAACTGCTAAACTACTGTGAAGATGTCCTCGATGGTAGGGAGAGTTGTGCCCGTGATGGAGCTGGCTGAGTCTACAACCCTCTGCAGCCTCTTGCAATCCTGTGCATTGGAGCCTCTGTACCAGCTGTAACCTCAAGATCTTCAGTATCCAGATAATAAAGTCCCTTACACATCTAATCTATTTTTTAAAAAAAATAGTGTCTCCTGCACCCTCACTGAAGCCTTTACATTTTCTCTAAAGAACTGGACCACAACATAGACAGACCAATGTTTTATGAAGATTTATCATGACTTCCTTGCATTTATACTCTTTGGGACACAATAAAAAACACTGGTCTGCTCACAGTTGTAAAGGTTCAACACGCATTATTTGCATTTGTACTCTTTGCCCATGGTTAGGAAGCCCAGCAGCCTGTATGCTGTTCTCAACCTGTCCTAGAACATAGAACACAGAACACTGCAGCACAGTGCAGGCCCTTCGGTCCACAATGTTGTGCTGACATTTTATCGTGCTCTAAGATCTATCTAACCCTTCCCTCCCACATAGCCCTCCATTTCTCTATCATTTATGTGTCTAAGAGTCTCTTAAATGTCCCTAATGTATCTGACCCCACAACCTCTGCCGGCAGTGTGTTCCACGCACCCACCACTCTCTGTGTAAAAAAACTTACCCCTGACATTCTCCCGTATATCTTCCTCCAATCACCTTAAAATGATGTCCCCTCGTGTTAGCCATTGTTGCCCTGGGAAAAAGTCTCTGACTGTCCACTTGATCTATGCCTCTTATCATCTTGCACACCTCTATCAAGTCACCTCTCATCCTCCTTCTCTCCAAGGAGAAAAGCCCTAGCTCACTCAACTCAAGCCATGCTCTCCAATCCATGCAACATCCTGGTAAATCTCCTCTGCACCCTCTCTAAAGCTTCCACATCCTTCCTATAATGAGGTGACCAGAACGGAACACAATACTCCAAATGTGGTCTAACCAGAGTTCTATAGAGCGGCAACATCACCTCGCTGCTCTTGAACTCAATACCCCGACTAATGACCAACACTCCATACACCTTTTTAACAACCCTATCGACCTGCGCGGCAACCTCGAGGGATCTATGGATGTGGACCCCAAGATCCCTCTGTTCCTCCACGCTGCTAAGGGTCCTGCCATTAACCTTGTATTCTGCCTTCAAATTCGATCTCCTGAAGTGCATCACTTCACACTTATCCAGTTGAACTCCATCTGCCACTTCTCAGCCCTATCCTGCTATACTTTCAATGAGCTTTGTACAAAGAAGCCCAGACCCGCAGTTTTTTGTACCCCTTTTAGAACTCTTCTTGCATTTCTCCAGGTTAGACTGCCTCTTCCCACCAAAATATAATACTTCACATTTCTCAGTATTAAATTTCACCTGCCACCTATCTGCCCATTTCACTGTCTTGTCCGTATCTCCTTGAAGGCCATCACCATCCTCACCAACGTGTGTGTCATCAGCAGGTTTGGAAACTGTACCCTGTGCCCCCAAGTCCAAAGCAGTGGTTCTCATACCGACCTCCGGAAACTCTGCTGTACACTTCTCTCTGGTCTGGAAAAGCCTTCCTATCACTAATCTGGTTATTCAACTAACTTTTATCCTTTGCTACCACAGCCACTTTTATATCTGAGCCATCAGTCTGATGACAAGCCCATCATTAATAATAAACCAATTACATGACACCCTTATCAAACTCCTTTTACAAGTCCACACTTCCCTTATTGACCTTCTCAGCTATTGGTGTTGGCATTGGTTTATTATTGTCACTTGTACCAAAGTACAGTGAAAAACTTGTCTTGCATACCAATCGTACAGGTCAATTCATTACACAGTGCAGTTACATTGAGTTATTTGAGTGGACAGTCAGAGACTTTTTCCCAGGGTGACAATGGCTAACACGAGGGGACATAATTTTAAGGTGATTGGAGGAAGGTATAAGGGGGAAAGTTTTTTACGCAGAGAGTGGTGGGTGCGTGGAACGCACTGCCGGCAGAGGTTGTGGGGCAGATATATTATGGACATTTTGAGAGACCCTTAGATAGACACATGAATGATAGAGAAATGGTGTCCATGTGGCAGGGAAGGACTAGATAGACCTTAGAGCAGGATAAAATGTCGGCACAACATTGTGGGCTGAAGGGCCTGTACTGTGCTGTAGTGTTCTATGTTCTACGTTCTATGTTAGTACAGAGTGCATTGAGGTTGTACAGGTAAAAACAATAACAGTACAAAGTGTCACAGCTACAGAGCTACTTCATTAAAGAAAAACTATGAATTTAGTTCGAGACAATTTGCCCTGAACAAACCACTGCTGGTTCTCATACATCAAAGTAACTTCTAATTATGTCCCTGCTTCTGGACTTTTCCCCTGCACCAAGGTTAAACTGACTGCTCTGAAGTTACTGGGTTTAACTCCATGCATCTTTTTTTGAACAAAGGTGTAAAGTTTACAAGTTTTGTACAACCTGGGCACTGCCTCTGAACCTGCAGATGTTTGGAAGATGGTCAGGGCCTCTGCAATTTCTTCCTTTACTAACATAAACAACATAAGATGCATCCTGTCTGGACCTGGCGGATTAGCCACTATAAGTGCTGCTGGCCTTTCTGTTGTCTGCATTGGCCCATATCCCTCCAAACCTTTCCTATCCATGATCTGGCCTTGGAGTTCCCCATGCCAGCTGTGTGTCAATGGGTGCCAACCCCACTTAACTACTAGATGTAGGCCAATGCTCCAGTGCAGTACGGAGGGAGAGCTGCACTGCCAGAGGTGCCTATTTTCAGGTCAGATATAAAGCTGAAGACCCATGACATCATTTTGATGAAGACCTTTGGGTGGATCCTTGACCAGCAGTCATTGTTACCTTACACTTTGTGGTAGCTTGCTACGTACATATTGGCTGATGTCCTTCTACAAAAGGACTTCATTTTGTCTAAAGTGCTCAGGAACACCCTGAACTTGTGAAAACCATTGTATTTTTTCCTTATTTGCTTTCAAATGCAGCTCCCCCATCCAGGAAAACAGGATCCAATAACTTTTCTTCGAATCGGTAAAAACTAAGATCCTTTGTTAGCACAGAAAAGCTTATCAAAGTGAGCTCCATTATAGTTGGGCATTAGCAGAACAATGGGCAAAAGTCTGTCTTGACAGCAGCTACGGTGACATTTTAACTTCAGAGTTTTTTCGGACCATTGGCGAATGTTTGTTTGGTAAACGCCGGCCTGAAGATCTCAGTCACACATACCTTGTGACCTTATAGAGATTTATAAAATCATGAGGGGCTTAAGTAAGGTGGATGGTAACAAGTGTTTTTCCCAGGGTAGAGGGGTCTAAAACCAGAGGGCATAGGTTTAAGGTGAGAGGGGAAAGATTTAAAGGAGACCTGAGGAGCAACTTTTTCACACAGAGGGTGGCAGGTATGTGGAACAAGCTGCCAGAGGAAGTGGTCGAGGTGGGTACAATTACATTGTTTAAAAGACATTTGGACAGGTACATGGATAGAAAGGATTTAGAAGGATATAGGGCAAATGCAGGGACTAGCTCAGCAAGACTCCTTGGTCAGCATGGATGAGTTGGGCTGAAGGGCCTGTTCTCCATGCTGTTTAACTCTATGACTCTATATAAGCCATGTGATATATATGAAGATTTGTGGAATTTAGACACAAAGTGATCCCAGACAGTGATAACAGGCATCCTTGATAAGATATCTTTATTAGTCACATGTACATCGAAACACACAGTGAAATGCATCTTTTGCGTAGAGTGTTCTGGGGGGCAGCCCTCAAGTGTCGCCATGCTTCTGGCGCCAACATAGCATGCCCGCAACTTCCTAACCCGTACGTCTTTGGAATGTGGGAGGAAACTGGAGCACCCGGAGGAAACCCACACAGACATGGGGAGAACGTACAAACTCCTTACAGATAGCAGCCAGAATTGACATTTATCCAGCGCACATATTTGCTTTACTCATTGAGGCAGTGGAATGGGTTCCCGGTCCCTAACAGCAGTCTGGTTTTCAGACTGTAACCCCAACCACGCCATCTCTACCTCCCGCTCCAAGCAACGGGCACTGCGATCTCTTCTGACATGCACCAAAGCGTGGGTAAGTGGTGGAGCCCCTGTGGAATCATACAACACAGAAACAGGCCCTTCAGCCCAACTGGTCCATGCCACCCAAGGTTCCCATCTAAGATGGTCCCATTTGCCTGTGTTTGACCCATATCCCTCTAAACCTTTCCTATCCACATACCTGTCCAAGTGCCTTTTAAATGTTAATACACCTGCCTCAACCACCTCCTCTGGCAGCTCCTTCCATATACCTCTGGGTGAAAAACTTGTCCATCAGGGTCCTATTAAATTTCTCCCCTCTCACCTTAAATCTACGTCCTCTAGTTCTTGATTCCCCAACCCTGGGAAGAAGACTGACTGAATTCACTCTATTTCTGCTTCTGCCCTTTTAAGGCAGTCCCTCAGGAGAGAGGATGACCTGCTTCCACCCCAGCTCTGTGGGTCCTGTGATGGATGATGAGGCCAGTGTGGGGCCCACAAGCTCTGCTACAGTGGTGAGGTGGTGCACTCCTTCTGCCATTTACAAGGGCTTCTGTGTGCTCCAGCGCATGCCCTTGAGGTTCCCAATGCCAGTTCAGATACCCCTTCTCTACCATGGGTGTTGATGGGCCAAGGAACTCCCATTGTCAATGGGGATGTTACACTTTTTCAAGCAGGCTTTGAGAATACCTCAATCGCTTCATGATCTCTTCCCATGACAGCATTCAGATAGAGTCTGATATTGGGCATGCAAATGACACCCTGGAGGAGGATTAATTCTCACTCATCTAACACTGCGTGGAGTGTACATCGGATAATGTTGTTGGCTTGGTGTGACACGTCCCTATCCGCAGGCAAAAGTCGGAGCCTTCCCCATCCATAGTTCATTAAACCCAGGAATGTCGCTCTGAGGAATTGCAAGTCTTGTCCATCATGCCGGCTAATTCCCAGTAAATTTTTTTACAGCAGGGACACGGATCTACAATAACATACAGACCAGATGGGCGGGTAGAAAACACGTATCTTCCTTTTATTAAACGTCAGAACTACCATATGTTAAAACATGGTGTCAATTCCAGTTTACAGCTGCTCGTGATGTTGAGTCAATCAAAAGCCGTTCCAATGACTTCAGGGCTGATGAAGCCAAGCAACTTTTGTTTGGTGCAGTTCAATAAGCAAGGACGTATATGCACAACATGAAGTAATAGAGAGACTCTGTTCAGGTTTGACATTGAATTTAACATAATTGATAAAACATTGTAAGTTTGAATGGCAGATGAAGGCAAATGCTTGCCTTTATTAGTCGAGGCATTGAATTCAAGAATGGTTGGGCCCTGGGGAGTGTTATGGAACAGATGGATGTAGGAGGGCAAGTGCATAGTTCGCTGAAAGCAGCATCACAGATAGGGTGGTGAAGAAGGCGTTTGGCCTGGCTGGCACTGAGTACAGGAGTTGGTAAGTTATGTTCCAGTTATATAAGACATTGGTGAAGCTGCACTTATAGAGTACTGTGTACAGTTTTGGTCTCCCTGTTATAGAAAAGATGTTATTAAACTAGAAAGAGTGCAGATCTCTTACCAGGATGTTGCCTGGACTTGGGGGCCTGAGTTACAAGGAGAGGTTGTGTAGACTATATTCCCTGGAATGTAGGAGATTGAGGGGTGACGATAGAGGTATATAAGATCATGAGGGGCATAGGGTGAAAGCACACAGTCTTTTTCCCAGGGAGGGGGTGCTAAAAAC
>NC_067407.1:132822611-132867611 GCF_009764475.1 Pristis pectinata | reverse complement strand
GCCTCTCTCTCTCTCTCTGCCTCTCTCTCTCTCTCTGCCTCTCTCTCTCTCTCTGCCTCTCTCTCTCTCTCTGCCTCTCTCTCTCTGCCTCTGCTCTCTCTCTCTCTGCCTCTCTCTCTCTCTCTCTGCCTCTCTCTCTCTCTCTGCCTCTCTCTCTCTCTCTGCCTCTCTCTCTCTCTCTGCCTCTCTCTCTCTCTCTGCCTCTCTCTCTCTCTGCCTCTCTCTCTCTCTCTGCCTCTCTCTCTCTCTGCCTCTCTCTCTCTCTCTGCCTCTCTCTCTCTCTCTGCCTCTCTCTCTCTCTGCCTCTCTCTCTCTCTCTGCCTCTCTGCCTCTCTCTCTGCCTCTCTGCCTCTCTCTCTGCCTCTCTGCCTCTCTCTCTGCCTCTCTCTCTCTCTGCCTCTCTCTCTCTCTCTGCCTCTCTCTCTCTCTCTCTGCCTCTCTCTCTCTCTCTCTGCCTCTCTCTCTCTCTCTGCCCCTCTCTCTCTCTCTGCCCCTCTCTCTCTCTCTGCCCCTCTCTCTCTCTCTGCCCCTCTCTCTCTCTCTGCCCCTCTCTCTCTCTCTCTGCCTCTCTCTCTCTCTCTCTCTCTCTCTCTGCCTCTCTCTCTCTCTCTGCCTCTCTCTCTCTCTCTCTGCCTCTCTCTCTCTCTCTCTGCCTCTCTCTCTCTCTCTCTGCCTCTCTCTCTCTGCCTCTCTCTCTCTCTCTCTGCCTCTCTCTCTCTGCCTCTCTGCCTCTCTCTCTCTGCCTCTCTGCCTCTCTCTCTCTGCCTCTCTGCCTCTCTCTCTCTGCCTCTCTGCCTCTCTCTCTCTCTCTCTCTCTGCCTCTCTCTCTCTCTCTCTCTCTCTCTGCTCCAAACAACGTCATCACGTCCTTATGTCCTGTTGTCATCATCACGCCACACACACAGGGACATTCTTAAAGGGACATTCCCCAATAGTAACCTAATCCGTAACAACTCCCTTTCTCCATGTCACTGCAATCTTCTCCAGCTCTGCAAGCTTCTCCCACTCTACAATTTTTTGAGTTAAATGCATTGCTCTGATTTTGGTCTTGGTAGCAATCCCAATTTATTTGCTCCACAACTGGTGGCTATTCATCAGCTGTCTAGGCCTTAAGCACTCAACTGATCTTCCTGTTTTTTAAGATGCTCTTTAACCAAGCTTTTGATCATGTAACATTTCCTTTTGCAGCTGTTGCTAGTCTTTATTTGATAACATTTTTATGGATTAGCTTAGGACATATTACTAAAATAAAGCTGTAATATGAATGCAATTTAATTTCTCTTTTAAGGAAAGTCCACTTGCATCAGTTAACATGGTAAATATGCTATAATTTTTTTCTCTCTCTTAGAGCTAACGGCATTCCTGAGTGGGGTGTTTTTCTTCGTGTGGTTAACAAAACAAGATTTCATCCAGAAAAAATCAAATCTCAACGTGCTGCTAATAGCCTTATTGTTGTCTGGTTATGGGAAACTCCTTGTCATTCCAGTTGTGATTTGGGAACATGACGACTCACCTCTGTACATTAACCTCATCAAGTTCTTTGTTCTTGCATCAAATGCACAAGCTGTCAGAGGTAACCTCTTGCAACATCAGATTCACAGTTTCAAAATCATGAGTTGAAGATTTGTAGCTTTCCTTGTTAACCGTACTTCACTCCTCAAGATGCTGTGAGATTACAGTATACAAACAAATTAATACAAAATTTATCCTGACATGGTAAAATATAATTAACTCTCGAGTTTACTGTTTGCAAAGGAAGTTCACATTTGATTTGAATGGACAGAGGAGATTGAGAAGGAGACAAAACCAACACCCATATCAATGAGCAACAAACAAAAAACTGGAGGAACTCAGCTGGGTCCTGATCACCCAGCCCTGATGAAGGGTCTCAACCTAAAATGTCGACTGTCAATTTCCCTCCATAGATGCTGCCTGACCCGCTGAGTTCCTCCAGCTTTTTGTGTGTTGCTCCAGATTTCCAGCATCTGCAGAATCTTGTGTAGCCATCTCAATGACACCCCCTTCCAATCGACTGTGAAAATCATTGACCTGAAGTTAATCAAAAAAACCCACACCTTGGACATTCTCCTCCCCCTCCCATCAGGCAGAAGATAGAAAAGCCTGAAAGCACATACCACCGGGCTCAAGGACAGCTTCTATCCTGCTGTTATAAGAATGTTGAATAGTTCCCTAGTATAATGATAGATTCTTGACCTCACAATCAACCTCATTTATGGCCTTGCACCTTATTGTCTACCTGCACTGCACTTTCTCTGTAACTGTAACACTTTATTCTGCATCCTGTTATTGGTTTTCATTTGTACTACCTCAATGTACTGATGTGATGAAATGATCTGTATGGATGGCATGCAAGACAAAGTTTTTCAATGTACCTTGGTACATGTGACAATAATAAACCAATTTACCAATTGGGCGAATTGAGGTGCAGGTTTGGCCATGATTTTATTGCATGTTTCAATCCCCTGCTACTTTCTTCCAGTAGGAGGTGTTTACAGATCTGTTGGAAGTTCTCTTTTGTAATTTCTGCCAACCTCTGTACTTGTCATTCTATAGTTTGTCTTTTTTTTCTTCCCCGAGGCTGAACTTTATGTAGTTAACAAGTTTATATTTTTCTTCCAGCATGTTAGTATAGGTTTAATGGTAGTTTTCTTAATTAAACAAAAAAAATGGGTGTCCAAGTCTCATTACAGAGGTCTGAGAACATAATAAAGTCTGAAGGCTGTGCTGTCAGAGGGGACATCTTCCAGAGAAGACATTAAACAAGCATCTCATATGTTTTATTGTACAGTTGTATTAAATCCCTTGGCAGTACTGCAGTGAAGGGCAGCAGAGTTCTCATTAATGTTCAGATGAATACTTATCCATCAACCTGTCTTTAGAAGAAAGGTTGGACAAGCTAGGTTTATAGCTGCTGGAGTTAAGAATAGAGTGCGAGAGAGAACTTCATTGAAGCATGTAAGGTCCTGTTGGTTCTTGGCTGAGTCATTATGAAGAGGATGTAGAACCTAGAACCAGTGGTCACCATTTAAAAAGCAGGGTATCCATTTATGACAAACAAAAGACAATGGGCTTTAGTATTTTCTTCCTGTGGAAGCAGAATATTTTTCCAGCAGGGTAGATTCTTGATTAACGGGGTGAAATGTTGTCATTGGTAGACAGGAATGCAGGGTTGAGGTTACAATCAGATTAGCTGTGGTCTTAATGACGGAGCAGGTTCAAGTGGCTTAGTGGCTTACTTTTGCTTCTAATCCTTACAATATACTGTAACTTTCTCATTACTTCATTGCTACTTGTGTGATATAGATAGGCACAAATTGGCTGCTGCATTTCCTTGTTACAGTATTGACTACATTTCAGCTGTAAAGTACTTTGGGATGTCAATAGATTATAAAAGGTTCTGTATATGTAATTGTTTTCTCTTATAGTTCTTTTATCACCATTTTCTTCAACCAATTTCACAATAACGTTTATTTTTTATTTTCTGCACTATTACTGAGTTGAGACTCTAAACTCTCAATAGTAATAATACATCCTTCACAAATGATTAAAAGTACTAATTATTTAAGTTCTCAAGGTCCAATAAAAATATATTTAATCATGTAACAAGCAAATAATGTTATATTTCTAAGCATACTATGTTTTATAAGCATTGAACATTTTGCTTTTGGTTTGTTTCCTCTTGCAGTTGTGTTGAACAGCAGCAGAAGGTTTGCATTATCTGTCATTTCTGTTGGATGGATGGTGGAGCGTTTCACAGCCTACATTTTTCAACATCTCAAATGGAGTACATAGAAGGTTCAGAACACTATGCTGGAATACAAAAAATGACTGGCTCGTGCACCCTGTTCAGTCTGAGAAAACTTTTATACTTTCTGCTGATGCATATTGAACAAGGAGAGTGGTTAACATCAGACATAAAAAGCAGAACGAAGGAAGCAAATAAAAAAACTTTCACATTTACAAAAGGCAACTTCCAGTAAAGTCCAGTTATCCATTCAACTTGACTGCTGTTCATGTTAAGAATCACATCTACTAATATGTTGCAATATTTTTGTCTTGCATCATAGGAAGATCAAATTCTAAAATATTTAGTGATTTTATAAACTAACAGGCAGAGTTTGCACTTAAAAAATACACAGTACCAGTTTTGCAATCTAGTATTTAATCTTAACTAATAAAAATTTTGAATAGTATCACTTTCTCTTCTCTACTTCAGAAATTATTATAAAAGGAAAGTAACACTCTGTTTTTTTTGCTATTTGTATCTTAAAAGGAAAACCTCAAGAGTCATAGAGTAATACAGCATGGAAAATGGCCCTTCGCCCTAACTAGTCCATGCCAACCAAAATGTCCATCTAAGCTAGTTCCGTTTGACCCATGTCCCTCCAAACCTTTCCTATCCAAGTACCTGTCCAAATTTTTTTTTATGTTGTTATTGTACCTGCCTCAACCACTTCCTCTGGCAGCTTGTTCCATACATGTACCACCTTCTGTGTGAAAGAGTTGCCCCTCGGGTTCCTATTAAATCTTTCCCCTCTCATCTTAAACCTATGTCCTCTATTCTTGATTCCCCCGGGGCAAAAGACTGTGTGCATTCACCCTCATAATTTTATACACCTCTGTAAGATCACCCCTCAGTCTCCTACACTCCCAAGGAATAAAGCTCTAGCCTGCCCAGCCTCTCCCTATAACCCAGTCCCTCAAGTCCTGGCAACATCCTCATAAATCTTTTCTGCACTCTTTCCAGCTTAATAACATTCCTATAGCAGGGTGACCAAAACTGAACTGTCAGGGCAGCACGGTAGCGTAGCATTTAGCGTAACGCTATTAAAGCGCCAGCGATCGGGGTTCAATTCCCATCACTGTAAGGAGTTTGTACGTTCTCCCGTGTCTGCGTGGGTTTCCTCCCACATTCCAAAGAAGTACAGATAGGTTAATTAGGTTTAAAATGGGCATCGACTTGTTGGGCCGGAAGGGCCTGTTACCATGCTGTATATATAAAAAAAAAAAATTTTTTAAAAAAGAACAGGATACTCCAAGTGTGGCCCCACCAAAGTCTTATACTACTGCAACGCAACTTGCCAACTTCTGTACTCGTGGCCCTGACTGATGAAGGCTAGTGTGCCAAAATTAACTTCATACTTGATCTAAATATCTTGCAAACAAATTGGTTTGCTTTGCTAGCATGCCGATAACATGGTATTGTTATGAGGCTGAATGAACATAGACCACTGATGCTACCAGTCATCACCAGGTAATGAACAGGTTCCAATTTTATAGATATCCATGAGTTGATTTTATTCTTAAGTCAAAAAGTACAAAAAGGTCACTCCATATGGTAACTATACCTCTATAGTATTGTAATGAATGGCACCAAAAGCACATAAGACAAGAAAGAGCAATTACCAAAAGAGGAGAGAGACAGGAAACTAGTTCTGCCATTCAAAGGAACAAATGTGTACCTATAGTGGCTTTTTGAATATGTAATGGTTAGCGTAACGCTATTACAGCGCCAGCGACCTGGGTTCAATTCCATCGCTGCCTGTAAGGAGTTTGTACGTTCTCCCCATGTCTGCGTGGGTTTCCTCTGGGTGCTCCCGTTTCCTCCCACATTCCAAAGATGTACAAGTTAGGAGCTGTGGGCATGCTATGTCGGCACTGGAAGAGTGGTAACACTTGTGAGCTGCCCCCAGCACATTCTCAGTAACGCAAAAAGTCACATTTCACTGTGTTTCAATGTACGTGATTAATAAATAAATATCAATATCAATAATTCTGAGCTTGTTTGTATGTAGGGATGTCAATGAGTCGGGTATTTGTAACCTGGGAACAGCCTCTGTAAAATTTTTAGTTTTCCATAAAAAACATGCTTGGTGCCAAGAATATCATAAGGAAGGTAAAAGCAACACTGGAACATGATCATAAATGTCAGTGCAGGTTTTTTAGGTTAAATATCCTCAAGTGTGAATTGTATGTTTGCTGAAGGTAATTTCTTCAGAGTGGAAGAAATTTCTCTTTTTTTTATTGGCTACCTTTTTCGTAATCAACTGGAGTTTAGAAGAGTGAGAGGTGACTTGATTGAAACATGCAAGATTCGAAGCGTTTTGACAGGATTGAAGTGGAAAGGATGTTTCCCCTTGTAAGAGCATCTCAAACTAGAACAGAGAATATTACAGCACAGTGCAGGCCCTTCAGCCCATCATGTTGTGCCGACATTTTATCCTGCTCTAAGATCTATCCAACCCTGCCCTCCCACATGGCCCGCCATTTTTCTATCATTCATGTGGCTATCTAAGAGTCTCTTAAATGTCCCTAATGTATATGTCTCCACTACCTCTGCCGGCAGTGCATTCCACGCACCCACCACTCTCTGTGTAAAAAAACTTAGCCCGGACATCCCCCCTGTACCTTCCTCCAATCACCTTAAAATTATGTCCCCTCATATGAGCCATTTTCACCCTGGGATAAAGTCAGACTGTCCAATCAATCTATGCCTCATCATCTTGTGCACCTCTATCGAGTCACTTCTCCTCCTCCTCCTCTCCAAAGAGAAAAGCCCTAGCTCACTCAACCTATCCTAATAAGACATGCTCTCCAATCTAGGCAGCATCCTGGTAAATCTCTGCACCCTCCCTAAAGCTTCTAAATCCTTCCGATAATGAGGTGACCAGGACTGAACACAATACTCCAAGTGTGGTCTAACCAGAGTTTTATAGAGCTGCAACATTACCTGGCAGCTCTTGAACTCAATACCCCAACTAATGAAGGCCAACACACCATATACCTTCTTAACGACCCCATCAACCTACACAGCAACTTTGAGGGATCTATGGACGTGGACCCCAAGATCGCTCTGTTCCTTCACACTGCTAAGAGTCCTGCCATTAACCTTGTATTCTGCCTTCAAATTCGATCTTCCAAAGTGTATCACTTCACACTTTTCCGGGTTGAACTCCATCTGCCACTTCTCAGCCAGCTAGCTCTGCATCCTATCAATGTCCTGTTATAACCTACAGTAACCTACACTATGCCCAACACCACCAACCTTTGTATCGTCAGCAAACCTACTAACCCACCCTTCCACATCCTCATCCAAGTCACTTATAAAAATTACAAAGAGCAAGGGTCCCAGAACAGATCCCTGCGGAACACCACCGGTGACTAACCTCCAGTCAGAGTGCACTATGTCTACAACCACCCTCTGTCTTCTATGGGTGAGCCAATTCCAAATCCACACAGCCAAGTTTCCCTGGATCCCATGCCTCCTGATTTTCTGAATGAGCCTTCCATGAGGAACCTTATCAAATGCCTTACTAAAATCCATGTACACCACATCCACTGCTCTACCTTCATCAATGTACTTAGTCACACCCTCATAGAATTCAATCAGGCTCGTGAGGCACGACCTGCCCCTCACAAAGCCGTGCTGACTGTCCCTAGGGGTCACAATTTAAAGGGATTGCCCATTTAAGACAGAACACAAATATTTATTCTCTGTGGATCATTAGATTTTGGAACTTTTCCTTAAAAATGTTGGAAACAGAGTTTCTGATTATTTTTAAGGCAAAGGTTGATAGATTCTTGATAAGCAAAGGGTGAAAAGTTACCGCAAGTGGACAGGAATGGGGAGTTGAGGTTACAATCACATCAGCCACAATCATATTAAATGGCAGCATAGGCTTGAGGGGCCCAGAAGTAACCATCTGTTGCTAATTCATTTTTAATCCATTCATCCAACCACATTATGCATCCACCCATCCAACCAAAAGGGCAATCTGAAACTCCTCCAAATTAAGAGCAATAGCAGAGGAATTAATTGGTTTATTATTATTGTCACGTGTACCGAGGAACAGTGAAAAACTATGCTTTGCATGCCATCCATACAGATCATTTCATCACATCAGTACATCGAGGTAGTACAAAGGAAAAGCAATAGCAAAATGCAGAATATAGTGTTACAGTTATAGAGAAAGTGCAGTGCAGGCAAAAATCAGGTGCAAGGCCATGTCGAGGTAGATTGTGAGGTCAAGACTCCACCTTATCGTACAAGAGGTCCATTAAATAAACTTATAACAGCAGGATAGAAGCTGTGCTTGATCCTGGAGGTACGTGATCTCAGGCTTTTGTATCCTTTGTCGGATGGGAGGGGGGGCAAAGAAAAAGCATATGCACTTACAGAGGACATTATACTTAGGATTTCAACCAGTCTGTTCCCTGTTTCCTCAGGTCCTGCCTGATTGCATCTCTGTTTATCCTGCAAGAGTCCTTTTCCCTGTCAGGTTAAAAGTATTGACGCAAGTATGAGGAGGAGAATCATTCCTCTTTCCTGACATAATAAAACTCATCTTATCTATATGGTGAGAGATTACAGAGCTGTGAGATTCAAGGAAATCTGCACGATTAACAAAACCACAGATGCTAGGTTGATGAACAAAAGGTTTGTATGCAAGTGCAGCAAGTAGTTAAGGAGGCTAACATAATGTTACTACATATTGCTTGGAGAATGAATACAAAAGGAGGGGTGCTCTGCTTCTGTTATGCAGGATTTTGATGTGACTTTGTCTGGATACTGTGCACAGTACTGGTCTCCTTATTTAAAGTTCTCCCTATATTAGCACATTGAAAAATTTGGACAAGGTTTACTAAACCAATAGCTAAAATTCCTCCCTATCTTTGTGTCATCAGCAAACTTAGCAACCATGACCTGGATGAAGGCACCAAAGGTATTTGTATAAATTGTAAATAGGATGAGGCCCCAGCACCAAGACCTGTGGTACACCACTCTCCGCCAGACAGAGAGAGACCCACTTATGCCTCTTCTGTTTCCTGTTAGCCAGCTAATCTTCTAACCACTGCGTGTTGCCTCCTACACCATGAACTTTTATTTTCCATGATAACCCTTTGATACAGCACCTTACAAATGCTTTTATTTGCAGTACATGTTACTGCTTCAAAGGACTCCAGTAAATTGGTCAAACACTACTTCATTTTTACAAAATCATGTCGACTTTGCTTGATTACCTTAAATTTTTCTATGTGCCTGACTATAACATCTTTAGTAATAGCTTCCATCATTTTCTCTATGGCAGATGTTGCTAACTATTGTCACATGTACCGAGGTGCAGAGAAAAACTTGTCTTGCATATATCGTTCATACAGATCAATTCATTACACAGTGCATTGAGGTAGTACAAGGTAAAACAGTAACAGAATGCAGAATAAAGTGTCACAGCTACAGAGAAAGTGCATTGCAGATAGACAATAAGGTGCAAGGTCATAACGAGGTAGATTGTGAGGTCAAGAGTCCATCTTATCATACTAGGGAACCATTCAATAGTCTTATAACAGCGGGACAGAAGCTGTCCTTGAGCCTGGTGGTACGTGCTTTCAGGCATTTGAATCTTCTGCCCAATGGGAGAGGGGAGAAGAGAGAATGTGCGGGGTAGGTGGGATCTTTGATAATGCTAGCTACTTTACCGAGGCAGCGAGAAGTATAGACAGACTCCATGGAGGGGAGGCTGGTTTCTGTGATGTGCTGAGCTGTGTCCAAGACTCTCTGCAGTTTCTTGAAGGCAGAGTATTTACCATACCAAGCTGTGATACATCCAGATAGGATGCTTTCTATGGTACATCAATAAAAGTTGGTGAGTGTCAAGAGGGACATGCCAAATTTCTTTAGCCTCCTGAGGAAGTAAAGGAGCTGGTGAGCTTTCTTGGCCGTGGCATCTACGTGGTTGGACCAGGGCAGGCTATTGGTGATATTCACTCCTAAGAACTTGAAGCTCTCAACCCTCTCGACCTCAGCACCATTGATGTAAACAGGAGCATGTACACCACCCTCCTTCATGAAGTCAATGAGTAGCTCTTTTGTTTTGCTGACATTGAGGTTGTTGTCATGACACCATATTACTAAGCTTGCTATCTCCTTCCTGTACTCCAACTCATTGTTATTTGAGATACAGCCCACTACGGTGGTATCATCTGCAAACTTGTAGATGGATTTAGAGCAGAATCTGGCCACACAGCCTGTAGTTTCTTACTTTCTGCCTCTCTCCCTTCTTGAATAAAGAAGTTGCATTTGCTATTTTCCAACCTAGAAGAACTTTCCTTGAATCTAAGGAATTTGGAAAAATTAACTCCAACACATTAACTATCTCTTGTTCTGAGGAATGGTTTTGGACCTAAAATATTAACTGTTTTTCTCTCCACAGATGCTGCCTGACCTGCTGAGTGTTTCCTGCATTTTCTGTGTTTTAGATTTAAAGCATTTGCAGTTTTAAAAAAATACATCAACTAGATCACTGGCTGCTTCTTTTAAGGCCTGTACCGTACAGACCCTAAAAGATTCTATAAGTATATTGAAAGGGTAGCTAATGAGAGAATAGGTCCCCTTAAGGATCAGTGTGGTAATCTATGTGTGGAGCCATGGGAAATGGGCAAGGTCTTAAATGAATACTTCCTGTCTGTACTTAGGGTGGAGAAGAACATAGAAGCAAGTGAGCAGGGGAGGGAACGGTAATATCCTGGGTGTTACGGACTCAGTGAAAGTCCCTTTAAGATAGAGAGTGTGTGTGTATGTGTGTGTGGGGCGTGTTTACGTCAATAGAAGATAAAGGACGTAATGACGTTGTTGAAGAGGTTAGAAGAAGAAGAAGGAGAGAGAGAGAGAAGGGAGAGAGACACCAGCCTGCTTGTTTTCTCTATCGATGGATGAGAAACAATAACTGTGTTTGCCACTGAAATCCATGTATGGAAGTTGGAAGTAATCCGGTGGAGTTCACTTTGTTGCTGACCTGTAGAAGGAAACAGGTATTTGTGTGTGGACGACCACGGTTCGGATGCTTTTCGGGGTGAGGAAGTCACTACCGAGTAAACACTGGAGTGTCGTTTGGGTTCCATCGTGGAACATTTGGATTTCGTATGTACTCTCTCTATGTTTTTCTACATCTACATCTTATCTTCAGACAACGGTGGTTGTTGAAGAAGCCCTTGCTCATGTTTCACCTTATGGCTTGCGGAACTGAACTTTAAGAACCATTCCGGAACTTGGAGTTTGGGACTTTGTCACACACACACACGAAGAGTTTAGTTTTGGGGTTAACATTCGAGGTTTAACATTTTTGAATTCTAACATACTAACATTTTTACTTTTATTTTACGTATTATCATAAGTAGTGATTAATAAAATAGTTTTTAACACTGAATCATGCTCAGTGTGTTTCTTTTGTTGCTGGTTTGTGACAAAATTGGGGGCTCGTCCGGGATAGTTCCCAAGGTTAACGAGATTCGTCCGGGATCCAATCCAAAGATTAACGAGTGTTGTCTGGGATCGTTCCCCAGATTGACGAGATTTGTTCGGGATTCAATCCAAAGATTTTTGAGGGAGGTCTGATAAATTCTTTTTAATTGGCTTGTGTGTGTGGAAACCAGCAGCAATGGATATTAAGGCATTTTTGGAGTCACCAACCCAAAAGGGATTGGAGGTGGCGAAAAAGGATGATTTGATAAAGATTGCTACAAGGTTAAACCTTACAGAAGTAAAGCAGTCTATGAGAAAGGCAGATATTCAGAGACTGATAGCTGGCCATTATGTGGAAAAGAAGGTGTTTGAGAAGGAAGTGTTAAAACAGTTTCCTGGCAGTGAAATAGCAATTTCTGAGGCACAGGTGCAGCTGGTAAAGATAGAGGCTGAACGAGAACAAAAGAAATTAGAAGCTGAACGAGAGCAAAAGAGATTAGAGGCTGAACGAGAGCAAACCCAGTTAAAGATAGAGGCTGAACGAGAACAAAATAAATTAGAGGCCGAACAAAAGATAACTCAGATGAAGTTAGAGGCTGAACGGGAACGAGAGATAACTCAGATGAAGTTAGAGGCTGAACGGGAACGGGAACTAATTTGGTTAAAGTTTGAGGCAGAGGAAAAGGAGAAACAGAGGCAGCATGAGTTACAAATGAAGCATAGGAGTTTGGAATCTGATTCTGAAGATGGTTTTTCAGCCAGCAGGGAGGTTCGATTAGTCCCTCCGTTTGAGGAAGATCAGGTTGATCAGTATTTCCAACATTTTGAAAAGGTTGCTGTGAGTTCAAACTGGCCAAGGAAAGGATGGGCTCTTATGGTACAGAGTGTGATTAAAGGTAAAGCTCAAAAAGCTTATTCTGCTTTGTCTGCTGAGGATGTAGCTGATTATACCAAGGTAAAACAAGCTATTTTGAAGGCCTATGAATTGGTCCCTGAGGCTTATAGACAAAAATTCAGAGATTTGAGGAAATCTGCAGATCAGACTTATATGGAATTTGCCAATGGAAAGAGAATATGTTTTGAACGATGGTGCCTGGCTAAAAATGTAGATGGGGATTACGATAAATTGACAGAATTGATACTGGTGGAAGACTTTAAAAGATGTGTTCCAGCTGAATTAACAACATATTTAAATGAAAAGGCAGTGGAAACTTTACAAGAAACTGCTAGGTTGGCAGATGATTATGCTTTAACCCATAAATCCAAATGGGGACAACCTAAAACCTTTCAAAAGAGTTACAAGGACAATCCAGGTAAACCGGAGATTAAATTGGGAGGTAATCAAAAAGGAAAAGATGAAAAGAAGCCAGGGCTGGAGAAACCTGTTGAGCGTACTTGTTATTACTGTAAGAAACCTGGCCATGTGATATCTAATTGTGCCCTTTTGAAGAAAAAGAAGGAAGCTGTGCCCAATGCTTGCTTTCAGGCAATTAAAAATCAAAAAGGTTTAGGAGATGCTGTTAAAGATCAGTCCTTGCAAGAGGTAAAAGCGGAAAAGTTGGAGGAGGTGAGAAAAGAATTCCGTTCGTATGTATCAGAGGGTTTTGTTTCACTGAATGATGAGTCACCCCAGGTGCCAGTGAAAATTCTTAGAGATACTGGGGCTAGTCAATCTCTCTTGCTGGACAGTGTTTTAAATTTTGGTGAAGAAAGTGACACTGGTGAAGTAAATCTAGTACGAGGCGCTACAGGTGACACCATGTCTGTCCCTTTTCACAGGGTGATTTTAAAGTCAAAGTTCGTAGAAGGACCAGTCGAGATAGGGATAAGACCTAGTTTGCCAGTGGAAGGAATTTCTTTGTTATTGGGAAATGACCTTGCAGATGGAGAAATTGTTCCTGTGGTACGGTTAACAACCAAACCAAGGATTGATGAGTCTGAGAATGATCCAGATGTTTACCCATCATGTGCGGTGACTCGAGCTAGAGCTAGAGAATTAGCCAAGACAGACAGTCCGGTGCAGTCTGATGTGGTTCCTTGTGACAGTCCTAAACAGGAAGAAAATTATGATGCCTTATCTGAGACTTTTCTGTCTTCACTGGAGGATCAACATCCTTGTAGGGAGCCTGAATTTAAAGATTTGTCTTTGTCGAGGAAGGATTTTATGGTGGAACAAACAAAGTCTCCTCATGTTCCTGTTACTGAGGAATGGGAAGTTATTCATCAGGTTGTTGTTCCAAAAGTTTATAGGGATGAAATTTTAAACCTGGCCCATAGTATGCCTTTGGGTGGTCATTTTGGTGTGAATAAAACTGTAGGGAAGATCTTGAAACAATTCTATTGGCCTGGTTTGAGAAAAGATGTGGTGATGTTTTGTCGAACCTGCCACACATGTCAGATGGTAGGTAAACCAAATCAAAAACTCCCTGTGGCTCCGTTGAAACCAATTCCTGCTTTTGGTGAACCCTTTTCGAAGGTGATTGTGGACTGTGTTGGTCCATTACCAAAGTCGAAGACTGGAAATCAGTATTTGTTAACCATCATGTGTGCCACTTCTAGATTTCCAGAGGCAATACCCCTTAGAAGTATTAAGGCCAAGACGGTGTCAAAGGCTCTTGTAAAATTTTTTACCTTGTTTGGTTTGCCAAAAGAAATCCAATCTGATCAAGGTAGTAATTTTATGTCAAAAATTTTTCAACAAATAGTCTATGAGCTGGGAGCAAAGCAGATTGTATCATCTGCATATCACCCAGAATCTCAAGGAGCTCTGGAGAGATTTCATTCTACTCTCAAAAATATGCTGAAGACTTATTGCTTTGAAAACACCAAGGATTGGGACGAAGGTATCCATTTACTTTTGTTTGCCGTTAGAGAATCAATTCAAGAGTCAATAGGATTTAGTCCGTTTGAGCTTGTATTTGGACATAGGGTGAGAGGACCTTTGGAGTTGTTAAGAGAGCAATGGGTTAATGAGGAAATGCACTTGAGTCTGTTGGACTACGTCCAAAAATTTAAAACTCGGTTGGAGAGAGTCTGCCAACTAGCGAGAGAGAATTTGAAAACCAGCCAGATAAGAATGAAGACATATTTTGATAGACGTGCTCGGCCTAGGACATTCGCAGTGGGGCAAAAGGTGTTGGTATTTTTCCCTAGCCAAAATAATCCCTTGCAATCTCGTTTTTCTGGACCCTATGTTATTGAATCTCGAGTGACTGATTTAACATATATAATCAAAACACCAGATAGACGCAAGAAAACACAACTCTGTCATGTAAATATGCTAAAGCCTTATTATGAGAGGGATTCAGTTGTGGCCTTGGTGGATGATGTAAAGGTTGTTTCTAGAATGCCTGATGTCGATGTTGAGGAAGGCCAATTTAGACCAAATATTGTTCCATCGAAACTAAAAAACCAAAATATCCTGGAGAACCTTGAAACAAAGTTGGACCATTTACAAGTTTCACAAAAACAACAGATGAGAGAATTAATTTTAAAATTTAAAAATTTGTTCCCAGATGTTCCAAACAGAACATCGATAATTACCCATGATGTTGATGTTGGGGATGCAAAACCAATCAAACAACACCCATATCGAATGAATGTGGAAAAAAGTAAACTTGTTGATCAAGAAATAAAATACATGTTGGAAAATGATATTATTAGACATTCAACTTCAAATTGGAGTTCGCCCTGTGTTATTGTACCTAAACCTGATGGAACTGTTAGATTTTGCACAGATTACAGGAAAGTGAATGCTGTATCGAAGTCAGATGCTTACCCTATTCCTAGGGTGGATGATTGCATAGACAGAGTGGGAAAGACAAAATTTCTTACAAAGATTGACTTATTAAAAGGGTACTGGTGTGTTCCATTAACAGATAGAGGAAGGGAGATTTCAGCCTTTGTAACCCCTTCTGGATTGTATGAATACAATGTTTTGCCATTTGGAATGAAAAATGCTCCGGCAACATTTCAAAGAATGATTAATTCAGTGATTCATGGGTTAAAACATACAGATGCCTACATTGACGACTTAGTGACTGGGAATGATACTTGGGAAGATCACATCTCTGCGTTAGAAAGGTTGTTTGAAAGACTTTCCAAGGCTAACCTTACAGTTAACTTGGCTAAAAGTGAATTTGGCCATGCCACTGTGACGTATCTTGGTTATGTTGTAGGTCAAGGCAAGCAAGCTCCTGTTCAGGCAAAAGTTCAAGCAATATCTGAGTTCCCTATTCCCACAGGTATGAGGACTGTTAGAAGATTTTTGGGAATGGTTGGATATTATCGAAAATTTTGTAAAAATTTTGCTGATATTGCTCTTCCCCTAACTAATCTTCTGAAGAAGGGAGTAAAGTTTGTTTGGACAGATTCTTGTCAAGAAGCATTTGAGAAGCTGAAAGCCATTTTATGCTACCATCCTGTGCTCAAATCACCTGACTTTGAAAAGCCATTTTCATTAGCAGTAGATGCCAGTGATGAAGCTGCAGGAGCTGTGTTGTTGCAGAAGGGTGACCTTGATGATATTGACCATCCTGTAGCTTACTTTTCAAAGAAATTTAATGAGCATCAAAAGAATTATTCCACCATAGAGAAAGAATTACTGTCGCTTGTTTTAGCCTTGCAACATTTCAGTGTATATGTTTGCACCGCTCAGAAACCATTGACTGTGTATACAGATCATAACCCATTGGTGTTTCTGAGCCGAGTCAAAAACAAGAACAGAAGGCTGTTAAACTGGAGTTTAATTTTGCAAGAGTTTGATCTCATGATAACTCACATTAAAGGCAAAGATAACGTGATTGCTGATTGTCTTTCTCGATGTTAAATGGGAAACATATATCTGTACTAATCTGATAGTCTGTAGTTGTGTAGCATGATAATTAACATTACTAACTGTATGCGCAGTTAAAATTTTTCTTGGGGGAAAAATTTTTTTTAGGTGGGAGGTGTTACGGACTCAGTGAAAGTCCCTTTAAAATAGAGAGTGTGTGTGTATGTGTGTGTGGGGCGTGCTTACGTCAATAGAAGATAAAGGACATAATGACGTTGTTGAAGAGGTTAGAAGAAGAAGAAGGAGAGAGAGAGAGAGAGAAGGGAGAGAGACACCAGCCTGCTTGTTTTCTCTATCGATGGATGAGAAACAATAACTGTGTTTGCCACTGAAATCCATGTATGGAAGTTGGAAGTAATCCAGTGGAGTTCACTTTGTTGCTGACCTGTAGAAGGAAACAGGTATTTGTGTGTGGACGACCACGGTTCGGATGCTTTTCAGGGTGAGGAAGTCACTACCGAGTAAACACTGGAGTGTCGTTTGGGTTCCATCGTGGAACATTTGGATTTCGTATGTACTCTCTCTATGTTTTTCTACATCGACATCTTATCTTCAGACAACGGTGGTTGTTGAAGAAGCCCTTGCTCATGTTTCACCTTATGGCTTGCGGCACTGAACTTTAAGAACCATTCCGGAACTTGGAGTTTGGGACTTTGTCACACACACACACGAAGAGTTTAGTTTTGGGGTTAACATTCGAGGTTTAACATTTTTGAATTCTAACATACTAACATTTTTACTTTTATTTTACGTATTATCATAAGTAGTGATTAATAAAATAGTTTTTAACACTGAATCATGCTCAGTGTGTTTCTTTTGTTGCTGGTTTGTGACATGGGACATATCAGCAGTACGAAGGAGGTGGTGTTGGAGGTCTTGAAAAGGTTTAGAGTGATACGGGCCAAATGCAGGCAAATGAGAGGTTTAGGTTAGCCTGGGTGAGTTGGGCCGAGGGGCCTGTTTCCGTGCTGTATTATTCTATGACTGCGGATGCGTAAAAGTGGTTAAATCCCTGGGGCCTGACCAGATATATTCTAGGATGTTATGGGAAGTAAGGGAGGAGATTGCCAGGGCCCTGGCAGATATTTTTGTATCTTTATTAGCCACAAGTGAGGTACCAGAAGACTGGATGATAGCTATTGGTGTGCATTTATTTAAGAAGGGCAGCAAGGATAAGGCAGGGAACTACAGGCCTGTGAGCCTGATGTGAGTGATAGAGAAATGGAGACACAAGAGACTGCAGATGCTGGAATCTGGAGCAACAAACAACGTGCTCAAGGAATTCAGCAGGTCGAGCAGCATCTGTGGGGTGTTATGAGCCAGGTTGCTTTTGGTGAATGTCCCTTTAAGGCACCTGGACAGCAGTGTGCGTGTGTGTGTGTGTGTGTGTGTGTGTGTGTGTGTGTGTGTGTGTGTGTGTGTGTGTGTGTGTGTGTGTGTGTGTGTGTGTGTGTGTGTGTGTGTGTGATCTCCAGGACGGCAAGAATAATTGGAGTGTGCTGGCTGTTTGTACAGAGAGTCTGTACTGGAAAGCAGGTATTCCTGTGGGCAGCCATGTATCGAATGCCTTCGGGGTGGCAGACACTTCGAAACAAAGCAGTGGAGATCTTCAGAGATTGACGTGTTGTATGGGTTCCATCGTGAAACATGTGGATTTCGTAAATTCTCTCTACATTTTCTCTTCAATCAATGGTGGTTTTGCAAAAGCCTTTGCTCACGTTTCACCTTATGACTTGCCGAACTGAACTTTGAGAACTATTCCTGGACTTGGAGTTTGGGAATTTGCCACACGCACACTTTAAGTTTAGGTTTGGGGTTAATGTTTAATTTCTAACGTTTTCATTTTTCTTATTATTACAAGTAGTTATTAATAAATTAGTTTCTAACACGTATACATGGTTCGTTGTGTTTCTATTGTTGCTGGTACATAACAGGGGGTAAAGGAATTGTCCACTTTAAATACTTCCAATGAGCTAACCTGGGGAAGAGAATTCCAGAGAGATTTACTACCCTCTGGGAGAAGAAATTTCTATGTACCACAGTTTTAAATGACCGGGCCCTCACCTTGAAACGATATCCTTTTGTTCTCCCCCCAGTGAAAGCACCTGGACATTTATCCTGTCTTGCCTCCTTAGGACCTCGTGTGTTTCAACAAGATCACCCCCACATTCTTCTAAACTCTAAGGAATTCAGACCCAATCTGTTTCACCTCTCTTGATAAAGCAATCCTCTCATCCCAGGAATTAATCTGGTTAATCACTTTAAGATAATTATGATTTTATTTAAGATATTTATTTATTAGTCACATGTACATCGAAACACACAGTGAAATGTATCTTTTTGTGTTCCTGAGAGTGTTCTGGGGGCAACCCACAAGTGTTGCCACGCTTCCAGCGCCAACATAGCATGGCCACAACTTCCTAACCTGTACGTCTTTGGAATGTGGGAGGAAACCGGAGCACCCGGAGGAAACCCACGCAGACACGGGGAGAACATACAAACTCCTTACAGACAGCGGCCAGAATTGAACCCATGCCGCCACTTTAGATTGTCTCTAATGCTTCATTGCACTGTGTAATGAATTGACCTGTACGATTGGCATGCAAGACAAGGGTTTTTCTCTGTGAAGGAATTTGGAACCATAGTTTCAGAGTGAAGAGTTGTTCGTTTAGCAGATGAGGAGGAATTTCTTGAGTTGTGAATTGGGAGTTCTCTTTTCTAGAGAACAGTGAAAGCTGAGTCATTGCATGTATTCAAAACTGAGGAAGGTACATTTTTGGACTACGGGGGAATTCAAGGATCATGAGGTTCAGGCAGGAAGAGTTGAGCCCAGGATCAGATCTTAATGAAAGGTGGTGTAGGTTGGAGGGGCAGTATGACCTGCTCTTTCACTTGTTGTGTGTCATTTGTGAATCTCTCAGAACTTGGAGAATCCCAGGAAGGCAGCATATATCCCAGGTTCAGTTGGCTTAAAGTCGAGAACTTGCTGAAGAAACTATTCAGCTAGATACAGTAGAAATCATCCTATCCAGATGCATCATGGCTTGGTATGGCAACTGCTCTGCCTGTGACCGCAAGCAACTTCAGAGAGTTGTAGACACAGCTTAGCACATCACAGAAACCAGCCTCCCCTCCATGGACTCTGTCTATACTTCCCACTGCCTCAGTAACAGACCGGGACATTATCTGTTCTCCGCCACCAACCCCCCCCCCCCCCCCCCCCCCCATCGGGCAGCAGATATGAAAACCTGAATGAATGTACCACCAGGCTCAAGGACAGCTTCTATACTGCTGTTATAAGACTATTGAATGGTTGCCTACTTTATTCTGCATTCTGTATTGGTTTACCTTTTACTACCTCAATGCACCGTGTAATGAATTGACCTGTACGATCGGTATGCAAGATAAGTTTTTCACTGTACCTCAGTACAAGTGACAATAATAAACCAATACCAATTCTCTTCAACCAATTTACATTAAAGCAGCGGTAAGCTCGAAGTAACCTGAGAACAACCACTTCAGATAGTTATTTTTTTAGGGATTCCCGGCAAGGCCTTTGAGAACAACCATGAGGAGATCACCGGTTGGCCGCGGGATCCATCGACGGTCAACTATCAGCACGTTTTTATTCGCTAAAACGTTAACGTTGCTGCTGTTATATATTTATTCAATAGCGGTCAGGGAGAAGGTAAGTTGCAGAAAGGTTGAAAACCAAGAACTCAGAACCTGGCCGAATTGTTAGGGATGCATAGAAATTTCTGAGCAAACTTTATAAATGAGCGACCTGCCACTGTCCCGAGTGGCCGGGCCGGTCGCTGTTTCACCCACTGACCCAGCACGGGTGCTGAACCGCAGGGTCACAGCACGCCAACTTCCAACCCATGGGGATCAGCTACCGGCTTCTCGAAGAACACTGTTACTGACCCGAGAGGTGGTTTTATGACTACACACTCCCTCCCCTACGCTGTCCTTTTGAACAGCTCGTCGTTCGGAAAGGACGGTGACGGTAGCGTGTTGAACGCTGCGTTACAGACGCAATAATGTCCGTTGAAGTGACTGGCTGACTGCCGTCAACGGGTGGGAACTGGAGTGTGGCGAGCTTGAGGAGGGCGGGCATGTCCAACGCAAAAATAGAGACCCATATCATCACTGTGAGAAAAGGAAGAGCAGGTGGGGCGAGAAGCTCTTTGGTAACTTTGTAGGAATGTTGAAATGTCAGAGGATCTTTAGGAACAGTCAGGAATGAAGGGTTTAATCACAGGAATGAAGGGACTGGAGGGCTTGAGTTAAGGAGAGGCTGGATGGATTTTCCCTGGGACTTCGAGGAGACTGAGGGGTCACCTTATGGAAAATCATGAAGGTCATAGATTAGATGAATGGTCTGCTCCACTGGGTAATGGGGTCCAAAACTAGAGGGCGATGGGTTTAAAGTCAGAGGGGAAAGATTTAAAAGGGATCTGAGGGGCAAGTTTTTTGAACAGAGGGTGGTGGGTGTGTGGAATGAGCTGCCAGAGGAGGTGGGTACAATTGTGACATTTAAAAGACATTTGTGCATGGATAGGAAAAGTTTAGAGGGACATGGGCCGAACGCAGGGAAATGGGACTAGCTGGGTTAGTAAACACAGCAAGGATGAATTGGGCTGAAGGGCCTGTTTTCTGTGTTGTAAAACTCCACGTAAATTGTCATGTGTGCTTAAACCAGTCAATCCCTTGGTTTGGCAGTGCTGCGGTATTACTGTGCAGTCAACATTGAAAGAACAATGTCATTTTTTACAATATTTAACTACTTGTCAGTGCTGAAACTGCACACTCAAGTTGAATTTTAAACTGTCTATCCTAATAAAATTCTTTTGACTTTACTTAAGGGAAAACTATAGGAAGGATGTGGAGGCTTTGGAGAGGGTGCAGAAGAAGTTTACCAGGATCCTGCCTGGATTAGAGGCAGGTGCTATAAGGAGAGGTTGGACAAACTTGGGATATTTTCTCTGGAGTGGCAGAGGGTGAGGGGAGACCTGATAGATGTTTATTAAATTATGAGAGGCGTAGATAGCCAGTATCTTTTTCCTAGGGTCGAAATGACTAATACTGGAGGGCATGCATTTAAGATGGGGGGGGGGGGCGGAGTTGAAAGGAGATGTGTGGGACATTTGTTTTTACACAGAGAGTGGTGGGTGCCTGGAATGCACTGCCAGAGACTGGTATTGGTATTGGTTTATTATTGTCTCTTGTACCGAGGTACAGTGAAAAACTTGTCTTACAAACTGATCGTACAGGTCAATTCATTACACAGTGCAGTTACATTGAGTTAGTACAAAGTGCATTGATGTGGTACAGGTAAAAACAGTAACAGTACAGAGTGAAGTGTCACAGCTACAGAGAAAGTGCAGTGCAATAAGGTGCAAGGTCACAACAAGGTAGATCGTGAAGTCATAGTCCATCTCATCGTATAAGGGAACTGTTCAATAGTCTTATCACAGTGGGGTAGAAGCTGTCCTTAAGTCTGGTGGTACGTGCCCTCAGGCACCTGTATCTTCTACCCAATGGAAGAGGGTGGTGGAGGCAGGTAGGATACAGACATTTAAGAGGCTCTCAGATATGCAGAGAATGGAGGGAAATGGACCTTGTTCAGTCAGAAGGGATTCACATAATTAGGCATCATTATCTTAATTAGTTCAGCACAACATTGTGGGCTGAAGGGCCTGTTCCTGTTCTGTACTGTTCTGTGTCCTGAGCAGGATAACCAAAGAATTGGAGAAGCAGAAGAGGATAGTAAGTGAGCAAAAAGTAGAGATAGATTTTGCTATCGATCTGTCGGCCCAACTTGTCCATGCTGACCAAGATACCCATCTAAGCTGGTCCCATTTGACTGCATTTGACCCATATCCCTCTGTGCCTTTCCTATCCACGTACCTGTCCAAGTATCTTTTAACTGTTATTGTACTGGCCTCAACCACTTCCTCTGGCAGCTTGTTCCATATATATGTACCACCCTCTGTGTGGAAAAACTTAACCCTCATATTCCTATTAAATCTTTCCCCTCTCATCTTAAACCTATGCTCTCTAGTTCTTGATTCCCCAGCCCTGGGAAAACAAAACAGAAATGTGAGAATTTCCACAGCTACGTAAAAAGAAAGCACCTGGCAAAATAAATGTAGAAGCAACAGAAATTGTAGTGAAGAATGAAAAGTAGCTGAGGTGTTAAAACACTTCTCATTTATCACTGTATGTAGTAAGGGTCTAATGAGAGGGAAGAATTTAAATAAATTTTATGGGATAAAACAGAAGGGATTTGGAAAAATCTTTAGGGTGTGGTTAGAATTTGCTCTCATGCATTAGTTTTCAAACCAGGCTTATAACTACTCAGGTGGTTGACAAAAACAGTATATTGAAGAAACAAACAGTGGAATTCAACAGGGCGATGGCTGTGGAGAACAATACCAGCACCATGCTTGATAGACAGAATTCCCTGTCTCTGGAGCTGCGTGCTTTAATTCCATGAAGTGTTTTATCAACATCAATTAGTGTAGACGGGCAAAAGATCAGCGTAGACAGGGTAGGTTGCAAGGCCTGTTTCTGTGCTGAACAACTCTGTGACTCTGATTATCTTCAACATGATGATGCTTTGAAATCGAAATAGGCTCTTCAACCTTTCAGGTGTCTGTTCGTCAATCCCAATTCGCTCGGATTAATACTTACATAACATTTGAAGATTGAGGTATAAACTGAGGTGAATGATAAAGAAAAGCAGGCAGCCTGCAAAACCAGGTTTTATTATCTGCTATTCTGTTTGTACATTTACACAAACTTTTCTTCCTAGAGTGTGTTGTACAAAATTATACAAATTTTTCATCTCCGGTGTAGATTCTGTAATATTGTAAAGGATTGATTAATTTTCCATGTTTAATTATGAATGCTGTGGTTTCTGGGAAGCAGGGTGTCAATCAGACAGCTGTCGACAAATACCTCCAGCCCCGACATTGGTTGATGAAGGTGGTGTGTATATGTGTGCTGAGAAGTCAGATTATTCCCCCTTATTTCTGGTATTTATAAAGCTAGCTGACATGAGCCCAAACAGGTGTTGGTCACGGTGCCTCTGGGCTGAGGTGAGGAAATCCATTGTGATCCCACTTCTTTTAACTATCCCATGCCCCTGGGTGAGGCGGGTACATCTGTTGATGCTGGTTGAGGATTGGATCAAGGTTGGTTGTGGTGCCTTCACAGTCAAACACCTCGCCAGCAATGTTTGATCACCACTGGCAAATACATAATGGGTAGTAAGGTGAGGTAACTGATGGTAACTGTCCTTAGAAATGTACAACAACCGATACACTGGGTGTGAAATTCACTGCCACAACAAGCAGATAACATTTTGGCTTCCTGTTATACACAGTGCCAAATTTTCTTTTCCACTTACTGCTGACTTCTGCATCCCTTTCAAAGCTGAACTTTGCCGCAGTGGCATTAGAGGAGAGGAATTATATGGAATTAACCCAGAATTTTGATGTAAACAGGAGCATGTACTCCACCATCCTTCATGACAACAAACCATAGTAGGTACAGGTATATTGATTATAAGTACAACAGATATATTGGTATTGGTTTATTATTGTCACTTGTACTGAGGTACAGTGAAAAACTTGTCTTACAAACCGATCGTACAGGTCAATTCATTACACAGTGCATTGAGGTAGTACAGGGTAAAAACAATAACAGAATAAGGGTAAAGTGTCACAGCTGCAGGGAAGTGCATTGCAGGTAGACAATAAGTTGCAAGGTCATAACAAGGTAGATTGTAAGGTCAAGAGTCCATCTCATCGTATAAGGGAACCATTCAATAGTCTTATACAGTGGGATATAAGCTGTCCTTGAGCCTGGTGGTATGTGCCCTCAGGCTTTTGTATCTTCTGCCCGATGGGAGAGGGGAGAGAATGACCCAGGTGGGTGGGGTCTTTAATTATGCTGGCTGCTTCACCAAGGCAGCGAGAGGTGTAGACAAGAATCCATGGAGGGCAGGCTGGTTTCTGTGATGTGCTGGGCTGTGTCCACAACTCTCTGCAGTTTCTTGCAGTCCCGGGCAGAGCAGTTGCCATACCAAGCCGTGATGCATCCAGATAGGATGCTTCCTATGGTGCATCGGTAAAAATTGGTGAGGGTCACAGGGGACATGCCAAATTTGTTTAGCCTCCTGAGGAAGTAGAGGAGTTGGTGAGCTTTCTTGGCCGTAGCATCTACATGGTTGGACCAGGACAGGCTATTGGCGAGGTTCACTCCTCGGAACTTGAAGCTTTCAACCCTCTTGACCTCAGCACCGTTGATGTAAACAGGAGCATGTACACCACCATCCTTCATGAAGGTAATGACCAGCTCTTTTGTTTTACTGACACTGAGGTTGTTGTCATGACACCATGTAACTAAGCTCTCTATCTCCTTCCTGTACCCCAACTCATTGTTATTTGAGATATGGCCTACTATTGTGATATCATCTGCAAACTTGTATTTGGAGTTAGAGCAGAACCTGGCCACATAGTCATGAGTGTATAGGGAGTAGAGGGCTGAGGATGCAGCCTTGTGGGGCACCAGTGTTGAAAATAATTGTGCTGGAGGTGTTGCTGCCTATCCTCACTGATTGCAGTCTAATGGTCAGAAAGTCAAGGATCCAGTTGCGGAAGGAAGTGTTGAGTCCCAGGTCTCGGAGTTTGATGATTGGTGATATACTAAGCAAGTTGCTTCCACTACGAAGAAGCAATATCGAACAAAGACAATGGTCACAGTCTGTTTCTCTAATCCCTGCAGGCTTGTGGAACAGATCTCTTCCTCTTGCTGTGTTCTGTTGACTGCAGATTTTTTTCTTTCAAAAATATACGTTATTCATAAAAAAAATATAGGAAATACAATACATTGAGTACCCATCATTTTTACATTCATTATGCCATCAAATTCGGATGCATGGGGTCAGTGGAGAATTGGCTGTGTGGATCCAGAACTGGCTTGCCCGTAGAAGACAGAGGGTGGTGTTGAAGGGACTTATTTGGGCTGGAGGCCTGTGAGTAGTGGTGTTCCGCAGGGATCTGTGCTGGGACCTCTGCTGTCTGTGATATACATAAATGACCTGGATGAGTATGTTGATGGATGGGTTAGCAAGTTTGCAGACAATACCAAGATTGGTGCAGTTGTGAATAGTGTAGAAGACTGGCGATGGATACAGCGTGATATAGATCATTGGTATTGGTATTGGTTTACTATTGTCACTTGTACCAAGGTACAGTGAAAAACTTGTCTTGCATACCAATCGTACAGGTCAATTCATTACACAGTGCAGTTACATTGAGTTAGTACAGAGTGCATTGATGTAGTACAGGTAAAAACAATAGCGGTACAGAGTAGTGTCACAGCTACAGAGAAAGTGCAGTGCAATAAGGTGCAAGGTCACAACAAGGTAGATCGTGAGGTCAGAGTCCATCTCATTGTATAAGGGAACCGTTGAATAGTCTTATCACAGTGGGGTAGATCAGTTGCAGATGTGGGCAGAGAAGTGGAAGATGGAGTTTAACCTGGATAAATGTGAGGTGCTGCACCTTGGTAGGACTAATGTCAAGAGGCAGTACACTCTTAAGGGCAAAACCCTTAACAGTGTTGAAGAGCAGAGAGACCTTGGGGTGCAAGTGCATGACTCATTGAAAGTGGCTACACAGGGTGGTTAAGAAGGCTTATGGAATGCTTGCATTTATTAATTGGGTATTGAGTATAGAAGTTATGATGCATCTCTATAGAACTCTGGTTAGGCTGTATTTAGAGTATCGCGTGCAGTTCTGGTCACCTCACTATAGGAAGGATGTTGAGGCTTTAGAGAGGGTGCAGAGGAGGTTCACTAGGATGCTGCCTGGATTAGAGGGCATGTGCTATCAGGAGAAGCTGGACAAACTTGGGCCCTTTTCTCTGGAGCGGTGGAGGCTGAGGGGTGATCTGTTGGAAATGTATAAAATTATGAGGGGCGTAGATAGGGTGGACAAGAAATATTTTTTTCCCATTATTGAGCGACCCAATACCAGAGGGCATGCATTTAAGGTGAGAGGGGGTAGGTTCAGAACAGACGTGAGGGGTACGTTTTTTACTGAGAGTGTGGTGGATGCCTGGAATGCGTTGCCTGATGGGGTGGTGGAGGCAAATTCATTGGGGGCTTTTAAGAGGGGCTTGGATGGGCACATGAATGGGAGGAAAATAGAGGGGTATGGGCATTCTGTAGGTAGGAGGTATTAGCTAAATCGGCACAACATTGTGGGCCAAAGGGCCTGTTCTGTGCTGTACTGTTCTATGTTCTAACCAATACCTACTCTTACAGTGTATCAATGCCACTTGTGTTTCCTCTTTAAACAATACACCAAGAGGTGTTTGAGAGGCTGTTAGACAGGACCCAGCCCCTAGTGTCCAGTTATTTTACACCCATGTACCTTTACAAATATGCAAATATGTCTTGTTTGCCCAGTCTCCGCTTCGGCAGACTGAGCTATTCTTTATCATCCTTGTTTACGCTCTCACAGGCTGAGCCACTCCTTGAATACTAATCCTCATTATTGAGAATCCCGTGATAAATGCTGCTTGATTCAGCAACATGATCCTTTGGGTGTTTCAGCCTCCCCTTTGTTCTCTCTATCTCTTAATCAGTATTCGGGCTCTGCTTGTTTCAAGACTCATACTTTGTTTGCATGTTCCTGGTAAATGTAATGTTGTTGTTCTGTCCCAGGTTATCTTTCTGCTTCAAGCACACAACATAAATTATTACACATCCTGCAAGTTTTAAACATAATTCTGCTTCAACATATTCTTTGCAATTGCATTATTTTAGACTTGACTGACTGTCATGCTTTTCTTCTTAATCTTTGTCATTTTAATACAGAGTTGATGCATGTTGATTTAGCTTTAACAATCTTTACAAAGCTATTGGAATTGGTTTATTGTTGTCACTTGTACTGAGGTACAGTGAAAAACTTATCTTGTACACCAATCATACAGATCAATTCATTACATAGTGCATTGAGCTAGTACAGGGTAAAACAATACAGAATGCAGAGTAAAGTCTAACAGTTACAGAGAAAGTGCACTGCAGGTAGACAATAAGGTGCAAGGTCATAACGAGATAGGTTGTGAGGTCAAGAGTCCAACTTATCGTACTAAGGAGCCGTTCAATAGTCTTATCACAGCAAGATAGAGGCTGTCCTTGAGCCTGGTGGTACGTGCTTTCAGGCTTCTGTATCTTCTGCCTGATGGGAGAGGGGAGAAGAGAGAATGTCTGGGGTGGGTGGGATCTTTGATTATGTTGGCTGCTTTACCGAGGCAGTGAGAAGTATAGACAGAGTCCGTGGAGTGGTGGCTGGTTTCTGTGATGTGCTGAGCTGTGTCCAAGACTCTCTGCAGTTTCTTGAAGGCAGAGTATTTACCATACCAAGCTGTGATACATCCAGATAGGATGCTTTCTATGGTACATCAATAAAAGTTGGTGAGTGTCAAGAGGGACATGCCAAATTTCTTTAGCCTCCTGAGGAAGTAAAGGAGCTGGTGAGCTTTCTTGGCCGTGGCATCTATGTGGTTGGACCAGGACAGGCTATTGGTGATGTTCACTCCTCGGAACTTGAAGGTCTCAACCCTCTTGACCTCAGCACCATTGATGTAGACAGGTGCATGTACACCACCCCCTTTCCTGAAGTCAATGACCATCTCTTTTGCTTTGCTGACATTGAGGGAAAGGTTGTTGTCATGACACCATGTCACAAAGCTCTCAAAGTCAAGGATCCAGTTGCAAAGGGAGGTGTTGGGTCACAGTTCTCGGAGTTTGGTGATGAGTTTGCTTGGAATTGAAGGCGGAGCTGTGGACAATAAACAGTGTCTTTACTGTCCAGATGCTCCAAAGATGAGTGTAGGGCCAGGGAGATGGCATCCACTGTAGACCTGTTTTGACGGTAGGTAAATTGGAGTGGGTCGAAGTTTTCTGGAAGGCTGGAGTTAATGCATGCCATAACCAGCCCTTCAAAGCACTTCATGATGGTGGATATCCAAGCCACCGTGCAGTAGTCATTAAGGCATGTTACCTTGTTTTTCTTAGGTACCGGGATGATGGTGGTCTTCTTAAAGCAGGTGGGAACCTTAAATTGAAGCTGAGAGAGGTTAAAAATGTCTTCAAATACCCACCCCCTCCCACCAGCTGATCTGCACAGGATTTGAGGACACAGCCAGGGACACCATTCGGGCCAGATGCTTTCCGCAGGTTCACTCTCCGGAAGACTGATCTTACGTCCTCAATGGTGACCATGGGTTCAGGTTCACTGGAGGCTGTCGGAGTGGGTGGTAACATACCAATCCCCTTATGTTCAAAATGTGCATAGAATGCGTTAAGCTCGTCGGGAAGGGATGCGCTTTTGTCAACGATGCTGCGCGACTTTGTTTTGTAGCTTGTTATAGCGTGTAAACCCTGCCACAACTGACGGCTGGTCTGGGACTCGATTTTGGACTGATGCACAACAACATTAAGAGTAAGGCACATCTTAAACACGTAAAAATAACTCTATATCTAAAGCCTGAAACCCCACACCACCAGGTTCAAGAACAGTGACTTTTCTTCAACCATTTGGTTCTTGAACCAACTGGCAAAACCTGATCACTACAGTTTAGCAACACTATGACCACTTTGTGCTAAAATGAACTTCTTTTTCTTATAATTATGTTCTTTCTTGTTAAAAATTGCCTATAATTTATGTTTAATTTATGCTTTTCTTGTGAATGCTGCTTATATGATGCTCTGTGCCGGTGATGCTGCTGCAAGGAAGTTTTTCATTGCACCTGTGCATACATGTACTTGTGCATATGACAATAAACTTGACTTTGACTTTGATTCCACAGTTTAAGCTACTTCTTGTACAGTGAGTCACCCACACTTGCCACTGACTGTCAAGAATGGATCACATCTACATTGTGCAGTTCCCACAGCAAAACTTGCTGAACTGACTAAACCTCAGCACATGCTTTGCACATGGACGGGGTCTTCTGCATGAAAATATCCTTTGTGGTTGGATGGGGTTGGGGGGTGTGGCTTAGCAGATGAGGGGGCTACTTAATATTCAAATAAATTCAGTTAGAAAACAACTCTTTATAAAACACACCTAAAACCTCAGCAGTGCAGTGCAGATTGTTCCAGTGGATTCCATACCCTAGGTGGGTGGACCTATGAGTTGTCTAGTGCTGGTAAGCTGCTGGCAACCAGTCACCAGCAAGCTTGGGGCATCCACATGTATAGAAATCCTGAACCTAAGGTCTGTAAGGAGTTTGTATGTTCTCCTGGTGCTCCGGTTTCCTCCCACATTCCAAAGACGTACAGGTTAGGAAGTTGTGGGCATGCTATGTTGGCACTGGAAGTGTGGCAACACTTGCGGGCTGCCCCCAGAACACTCTACGCACAAGATGCATTTCACTGTGTGTTTTGGTGTACATGTGACCAATAAAGATATCTTAACATAAGCAGGGTCAAGTCCTATCTTTCTTTCTACGAATAGAAGATATGAGCGGTTTTGTAGAAGGCAGAGTGGTTCAGATTAACATAGGTCTTATAAACCATTTGATCTGTCAATATAATTGGAAGAATGAGACCTGTGGCAACCTTGAAACTCATTCCAACCTACAAATTCATGAAGAAGTTTTACCATTTTAATAACTTTGCAACTACCTCTCCCTTCTCCAAGCCGCACCATTCCTGAAGCTAAGAGATTGGGTAGAATTTCATGGCATTCGATTTAAGCAAGTCGTTTCAACCAATTGTTTGTCAGGACCAAAACCAAGTTATGAGATGAACTTGAAACAAAATGAGATGTTGTAGGATAAGGGCTCTGGTCTGCATCAACCTTGGGTGGGGTCACTCTCATGGAAAGAACAAAGGGAATGTCTACGATAGGGTGAAGATCCAAGACAGACTGAATAATACAAGTGCTGAAGACTTGATCTTCACAACTGATCTGCCTGACAAGGACGTAAATAGGAGGAAATAAATGGATTAGATATGGCTGTGAGCCCTGTCAACTGTTGTGGAGGGGAAACCATTTTCCTTTAAATAAGGGGAACTTTCTGAGAAACACAGGCATGGAAAGTCTTGTTTGAACAGATGAAATAAAGCCAGAGCAACTAGAAGAGTGGAATGCAGTCTTTACAGGAAGCAGGGTAGGTATAGTATATTATAGATCTGAGAATCTGTGGGCTTGTAATGAGGTAGAGACAGAGGAATTGAGAAAGAGAACAGACAAATCAGAGATGGACCGTGTGTCAGAGCAGGTGGAAATTGACAGCAAAAATGATGAAAATTCCAATTTCTGCATGAGAGCAGGAAGTACCACCAATCCAGTCATCAATGTACTGGGAAAAGAAGTAAGGGAGGTTACCTGAGCAGTGTCTGTCCCTTTACTTCTCCATCCCACTCCCATTCTGATTTCTGTCTTTGGTCTCTTAAACTGCTCCAATAAAACTCAATGTAAGCATGAGAGCAGCAGCTCAACTGACACGGCATGTTACAGCCCTCAGAAATCAACGATTTTCAATAACCAGCCAATATCCATCATAGGTTAGCATTTTCTTGACAAATTTAACCATTACTTTGTGACCAATCTGAGATGAGACAACTACTCCCGCTCGGTGCCTGATCATAATGAAACCTGCCTTTGATTCAACCAATCAATCAGTATCACATCCCACCACAGATCATGCAGAATTAACAAGCCTTTTATTAGTAGTTACGTTTCCTCTAATGACCATTTATGCTCACGAATTAATCATCTCTCCCTTCAGTCCTGCAGAAGTTGGTTGCTTTCGGAATGCTGTGGCTGCTTTCTGTCTTAGAAAACATTCCAGTGGGCCATTCCATAGCCTGTCCGTCTGGAGCCAACAGGTCAATGAAGCCTTCCTTATATCTCCTACTGTTTGACCTCATTTGTATTGCTGTTCTTGCTAACTAAATCACAGAAACCAGGTCGGACTTACTAAATAGGATAGAGACATTTGTTCTATTGCAGCATCAACAAGGGCTAGAAAAAATATGAGCCTACATGCTTTAACAAATGTTATCTATTTTTTAATGACGCAGCGGAAGAATGAAAGGCTTAACGTATGAGGAGTGTTTGATGTCTCTGGGCCTGTACTCGATGGAGTTCAGAAGGATGAGGGGGGATCTCATTGAAACCTACCAGATACTGAAAGGCCTGGATAGAGTGGATGTGGAGAGCATATTTTCATTAGTAGGAAGGTCTAGGATCTGAGGGCACAGCCTCAAGAGTAAAGGGATGTGCTTTTAGAACTGAGATGAGGAGGAATTTCTTCACCAGAGGGTGGTGAATCTGTGGAATTTGTTGCCACAGAGGGCTGTGGAGGCCACGTCATTGGGTATATTTAAGGCAGAGATTGATAGGTTCTTGATTGGTAAAAGGGTTAAGCGTTACAGGAAGAAGGTGAGAGTAAGGGGTTAAAAAAATCAGCCATGATTGAATGGTGGAGCAGACTCGATGGGCCAATTGGCCTGAATCTGCTCCTATATCTTATGGTCTAAGATACATGACCAAATGGGGTAATGAGCATAGCTGATCCCTTAATTTTAGAGTGACCAAGTAGTTTGTGGCAATTTGGTTGATGAATGGATGTTACTACTATATAAACCACCCTCTGTACTCTGTTATTTTTTTTACCTGTACTACCTCAATGCACTCTGTACTAACTTAATGTATCTGCACTGTGTAATGAATTGATCTGTGCAAACAGTATGCAAGACAAGTTTTTCACTGTACCTCGGTACAAGTGACAATAATAAACCAATACCAATACCACACCCTTAATGACTGTGAAGGTAAGCATCTCCAAGATTTCTTCAGTGGGATAAGAAACGGAACAGATACACTTCAAAACATAGAGTTACTTAAATTGATTGACATGTTTAAACAAGTATTTCCAAACTAACTGTCCTCAAGCTTCACTACAGATCAAGAGCGTATGGATCAGTCATGGTCTGACTGGAACAGCCACTAGGAGATGGATAGCTTACCCCTGTAGCAATGACCATATTCTGTCCTCTGCCACTGCTTTTTCACTATTCTAACATTTCTCCAGCAACTGTTGTGAATTCATGCTTGGGAAATAAATAGGTGCTGACAGAAAGGCCGGTCAGGATTGACCCAGCCAAAGCTCCTTCAGTCACTACTATGAGAATACTACTTGAGAATCAACCACATTGGTGTGGGACTGGAGTCTCTGGGAAAGGAAGGGTACATCAGTGAATGTGCTAGATTTTAATGTCAAGCCAACAGCTTCTGGTCATTCTCAATGATTTCAAATGTGCTTCACCCTAGATTATTATTAATACAATCTAACACGGTAGTGCAACGGTTAGTGTAATACTATTACAGCGCCAGCGACCTGGGTTCAATTACAGCCACTGTCTGTAAGGAGTTTGTACTCCCCGTGTCTGCGCGGGTTTCCTCCTGGTGCTCCCACACTCCAAAGACGTACGGGTTAGGAAGTTGTGGGCATGCTATGTTGGCACTGTTAGCATGGCGACACTTGCGGGCTGCCCCCAGAACACTCTACGCAAAAGATGTATTTCACTGTGTGTTTTGATGTACATGTGACTAATAAAGAAATCTTATCTTAGTCCTCTATAATAATTGACCCAGGATTTTTGACAGTCAAATTGCTTCCTTAATGATTCCATATGATATGAATAAATAATCTTTTGGGATTAAACTTTTTGTTTTATTTTTATTCGATATTCTTTTTGGTTTAATCAATGTTTGGCAAAATCAGTTATTAAAGAATCTGGAAAAGTTACAGTACATCTACTTTCAATCATGACTGAATTGTAACTAAGTTGGAATCAGTAATAATAATAAGACGTGCACATTTGAATTCGCATTAATATAAAAACTTACCACTATGTACCACGTCATCACTGGTTACTGCCCAACACATCCATTGAACAAACAGAATTGGTCAGTAGTCACAATTTGAAAGCCATGTGTGACCTTTTTAAAGCAAAATAGCAGAGGAGGTAAATTCAGCACAGTTGATATTTATAGACAGCAAGTTGTTTTACTGGCGATTTCTTTTCCACCAGTTAAACCTTTGCAAATAGATCTGTAGTTTTTAAACCTGTTAAAACCAACAATGTAAATTCTTAACAAAAATGGATATCCTCATATAGATAAGATTATTTTAAAAGGATTTTATATTAGTGTGCAACTTTATTATGAATTTGCATTTATTTTTGCATTTACTTTCAGGGTTTGGCTTTAACATCTTGGGAGGGGTAGATAAACCCTGCTATCCTGGAAATTATGGAATCTATGTGGCTAAAATAAGAGAAAATGAATCTGCAGCTCTTGATGGGAGACTTCGAGAGGGTGACAGGATCTTGGAGGTAGGTGCAAGTGCTGTAATTGAAAACAAATGTGATTTTGTGGAGGGAATTCTGGGTCAGAATACTGTGAACAAGAATTAAAACTGAAAATAAATGCAGAAAATTCTAGAAATACTATGTTTGCAGTATCTGGAAAGGCAAGTTAATCCTTAGAGTGCAATCAACGCACTCAACATCAGCAAGACCAAGGAAATGATTGTGGACTTCAGGAAGTGGAAGTCAGGAGAACACACACCAGTCCTCATTGAGGGGTCAGTGGTGGAATGGGTGAGGAGCTTCAAGTTCCTGGGCATCAGCGTCTCGGAGGATCTATCCAGGGCCCAACACATTGATGCAATCATGAAGAAGGCACGCCAGTGGCCCTACTTCATTAGGAGTTTGAGGAGATTTGGTATGTCACCAAAGACTCTTGCAAATTTCTACAGATGGACGGTGGAGAGCATTCTGACTGGTTGCATCACCTCCTGGTATGGAGGCTCCAATGCACAGGATCGTAAGAGGCTGCAGAGGGTTGTAGATTCAGCCAGCTCCATCACGGGCACAGCCCTCCCCACCATCAAGGACATCTTCATGAGGTGGTGCCTCAAGAAAGCTGCATCCATCATTAAGGACCCTCACCACCTACTACCATCGGGGAGGAGGTACAGGAGCCTGAAGACCCACACTCAATGTTTCAGGAACAGCTTCTTCCCCTCCGCCATCAGATTTCTGAAATGGTCCATGAACACTACCTTGTTATTCCTCTTTTGCACTATGTATTTATTTTTGTAAATTATAGTGATTTTTATGGCTTCATATCTTGCACTGTACTGCTGCCACGAAACAACTAATCTCACAACATATGTCAGTGATAACAAACCTGATTCTGATTTTGCCATCTTTCAGGGAAGATGGAGATCCCACCGGCCCACTTTAGCAGACATAGAAGATACCACGGTGGTATTTAAAGATAACTATTCCCTAACCAACATTTAAAAACAACAGATGATCTTGTGTGCAACTGGGCTGCTGCCCCAGTGACTGCACTTCAGTGCTTCATTGGATGTCCCATCAAAGGTGCTAAAGGAAATCAAGTGTTTCTTGTTATATTTGAGCCTTTGTTTATCAAACCAATTCAGAGGGGAGATCGCCAGTATAAAGAGGCGAAGGGAAGGGGTGGAGCAGGAGCTGGTAAGCAATAGGTGCATCCAGGTGAGGAGAGGTGACAGGCAGATGGAGGAGGGAAGGGTGGGAACAGCGACAGAGGTTGGGAGGTGATAAGTGGAGGTGACGGAGGGCTGCAGATGCTGGAATCTGATTGGAAAGGAAGGTGGAACATTGAACCAAATAAAGGAGGTGGGGAGGGCAGATGGGAACGGCAGGGGGAGGGGACCCAGTGGGAGGAGTGTGTGGGTGACGGGCAGATGGAGAGGGAGGAAGAGGGGAAAGAGTGTGATGGGGGACTGGGTGGGTGTAGGAGGAACTGGGTAGATCAGGAGGGAAGGGAACTGTATATACTCTCACATGCCCATCAACTCCCCTTTGGTTCTTTTCCCATTCACCTGCACTAAAGGGTAATTTACAGTAGCCAATTAACTTACCAGAATGTCTTGGTATTGGTATTGGTTTATTATTGTCACTTGTACCGAGGTACAGTGAAAAACTTGTCTTTCAAACCAATCGTACAGGTCAATTCATTACACAGTGCAGTTACATTGAGTTAGTACAGAGTGCATTGATGTAGTACAGGTAAAAACAATAACAGTACAGAGTAAAGTGTCACAGCTACAGAGAAAGTGCAGTGCAATAAGGTGCAAGGTCACAACAAGGTAGATCATGAGGTCAGAGTCCATCTCATTTTATAAGGGAACCATTCAATAGTCTTATCACAGTGGGGTAGAAGCTGTCCTCAAGTCTGGTGGTACGTGCCCTCAGGCTCCTGTATCTTCTACCCCATGGAAGAGGAGAGAAGAGAGAATGACCCGAGTGGGTGGGGTCTTTGATTATGCTGGCTGCTTCACCAAGACAACGGGAGGTAAAGACGGAGTCCAAGGAGGGAAGGCTGGTGTCCGTGATGCGCTGGGCTGTGTCCACAACTCTCTGCAGCTTCTTGCGGTCCTGGGCAGAGCAGTTGCCCTACCAAGCTGTGATACATCCAGATAGGATACTTTCTATGGTGCATTGGTAAAAGTTGGTGAGAGTCAAAGGGGACAAATCAAATTTCTTTAGCCTCCTGAGGAAGTAGAGGTGCTGGTGAGCTTTCTTGGCCGTGGCATCTACGTGATTTGACCAGGACAGGCTGTTGGTGTTGTTCACTCCCAGGAACTTGAAGCTCTCAATCCTCTCAACCTCAGCACCAGATGAGGGAGGGAGGAAACCTGGGGTAACCCACAGAGTCACAGGGAGAGAGTTCAAACTCCACACAGGCAGCACCTGAGATCAGGATTGAACCCAGATTCCTGGAGTTGTAACAACTGTGTCACCCATGCCACTCTGAGATCAACCATGAAAGCCAAGTTTGCAGAGACTAAATGTTGTTAAGGAACTATTCTTTACATGATGCTCAGATTCGGGTTTAAATTAGTGGAGATTACAAAAGAAAATAGAAACTGAAGGAAGTAAAGAGTTTTTAGGGAAAGAGTTACTGCTGGAAACTCTGCAAAAATAGCCAAATTTAAATGACTCTGTAGGTGAAGAGGAAAAAGTGCAGACTGATAAAACTACATTTTAAACCACATTTGACATGTGAAAAAGACAGGATGCTAATTGATTGCACGATCAAGCCCCCACTCTATGTTTTCATTATGGACCTCTAACTGCACTGCCACTAAATAGTCTCTGTTTTGATCTTCTTTCTTCAGGCTGGTGGCATTTCACTTGAGAATATACTGCATGAAGATGCAGCGAAGGTATTTAGGAACGCAACCAATGATGAGTTGGTATTACGAATTGAGAGACAGGTAAGTGGCAATTTAAAAAGACAGGAAGACATTTTTTGAGATAGATTTTGTGGATGAGTTAAGTCAACAAGATCATGACAGGTTTGGAGACATGTACATGATTATTGCTGGTTTAGGTAGGGTAAACAGGAAGAAATTGTTCTCATGAGTAAATGGTTCAAGGACCGGGGGCACACATTAAAAATCTTGACCTGAGGATACAAGGGTGATGTGAGAAAGAAGAAACATTTCTACACAGCTGTAACTCGGTGCCTGTCGGGGTGGTGGAAACAGAATCAATCAGTGCCTTGAGAAAGGGATTAGATTGGCACTCGAGAAGGAATAATTTGCAAGGCCATAGTGAATGGCCCTGATAAGATTGCTCCATGGAACAGGCAGGATTGCTCTGCTGGTTCGATAGAGCACCTCATCTTCTAACTAGAGACATTATAGAACTCAAAACTTAACACTGAATTCAACCATTTCAGCCTTTCTAATTTGTCTCATAACTGATTAGTTCTGATGAAAGGTTAAAGGGCAGAAAGCTGAAGATGCTGAAAATTTAAAATAAAGAAACACCACGGACTTTTCACCAGAACTGGAAAAGTGAAGAAATAAGTGTGTATGAAGTTGCAGGGGATGGATGGAGACAACAAAGGCAATGTCTGTGGTAGAATGGATCCCGCAGTTCCCTCATTGTTTGTTTGTCTGCCGTCATCCATCTCCCTCTATTTACACCTCCTCCGACAGATCAGCCGATCAACAAGAAATCACTACCCTCCCTCGGATGGAACCAACAGCACTTGTATCACCTGGATTCTCTTAATCTCTTCCCAACACCGACATTCCCTTTGTTCCCTCCACCTTCCTCCCCCACCTTCTCCGCAACGTATAAGTGCTTGTTTTCTCACTTCTCCAGTTTTGATCAGAGGTCGTCAATTGGTAACGTTAACCCTCTCTCCATAGATGCTGCCTGACCTGCTGAATATTTCCAACATCTCTTTCAGATTCCCAGCAACTTCAATGCTTTGTATCTGACAGTTCCAATGTTGTTTTGTATTCTCTCTCTCCTCTATTTTCATTCATCTCCTAATTATATCTCCCCGAAACGGATGATTCAGAAGCCTTTACTTACCACAACCACTAATGTATGTGGCATTCAAGTCTCTCTTGGTCTCCACCCTTGTCACAGACACGTCCTTTGTTCTCTCCACCCATCCACTTTCTCTGAAGTTAAAAACATCAAAGGTTATTGTGGAAAATTAGAGTTCATGGTGTAGGTGGTGACGTGTTGGAGTGGATAAACCACAGGAAACAGAGAATAGGCCTAAATGGGTCTTCTACTGGTTGGTAAGATGGAGCAAGTGATACACTACAGAGATCAGTGCTGGAGCCAAAACCTTTTACAGTTTATGTAAGTGATTTGTATGAAGGCACCAAAAGGTATGTTGCTAGACTTCTTGATGACACAAAAATAGGTAGGAAAATAAGTTGTGCAGAGGACATTGGGACTGCAAAAGGATTTGGATAGATTGAGTCGGCAAAGATCTGGCAAATGGATAATGTGGGAGAATGAAAAGCTCTCCATATTGGCTTGAAAAATGAAAAAGCATATTAACTAAATGTGAGAGATTGAAGAGTTCTGAGATACAGAGGGATCTGGGTGTCCTAGTGCATGATTTGAAAGAAGGCAAGGATGCAGGTACTGCAGGTAATTGACGGATATATCATAATGTTATTGTTTATTGTGAGGGGAATTGAATACAAAAGTTAACATCTTATGCTTCAATCATGTAGAACATAGAACATTGAATAGTACAGCACAGGAACAGGCCCTTTGGCCCAAGATGTCATACCAACCATGATGCCAAATTAAACTAATCCCTTCTGCCTGCACATGACCCATATCCTTTCATTCCCTGCATATCCATGTGCCTGTCTAAAACCCTCTTGAACACCACTGTCATATCTGTCTCCACTACCACCCTTGGCAGCATGTTCCAGGCCCCTACTACTTTCTGTGTGAAAAAAACGCCATGCACATAAACATTCCCCCTCTCACCTTAAAGCTATGCCGTCTAGTATTTGACATTTCTACCCTGGGAAGAAGATTCTGGCAGTCTACCCTATCTATGCCTTTCATAATTTTATAAACTTCTATCAGGTCTCCCTTCAGCCTCTGACGCTCCAGAGAAAACTATCCAAGTTTGTCCAACCTCTCCTTACAGCTAATTCACTCTAATCCAGGCAGAATCCTGGTAACCCTCTTCCTAACCCTCTCCAAAGCCTCCATGTCCATGTACAGGGCACTGGTGGGACTACAGCTGGAGTACTGTGTGCAGTATTGATTTCCTTATTTAACAAAGAATATTAAAGCATTGGAAGTATTTCAGAGATGGTTTCCTAATTCCTGGAAAGGGCAGGTTGTCTTCTGAGAAAAGGGTGGATAGGCCAGGCTAGTATTTGCTGGAGTTTAGAAGAATGACTGAAACTTTTAAGGTTCTGAGAATTGTTTCCTCTTGTGGGAAAATCCAGAATTTGGGGTCACTGTTTGAAAATAAGGGTTAACTCATTTAATCCTGATGATCGGAATCTTTCTCTTGGGGTTAGGGGTTCTGAGTCTTTGGAACCCACTTCCTCAACAGAGGTGCAAGCAGAGTCATTGAATATTTTAAAGGCAAAGATAGATATGGATGCTTTTTAAGCAATAGGGTGACTGGAGTGCAAAATTGAGATTACAGTCAGATTATCCACAATTTTATTAAATGCTTGAGGAGCCAACAAACGGCCTACACCTGCTTCTAATTTTTATTCGACTCACTAAAACACTGAAACCAGCCTGATTCTGTTTTTTTGTTCTGATTCAAGTAAAACCTGTCCCAACAAAACAGCTCCCTCTTTCACTTGTGTTGGTGGCAGCGTTCCAGGGATTAGAACCCATTCCTCCTGCAGGAATCTTTGAGCCAGACTTCAGCACTCTGATCTTAGTCACCCTATCCCAAGATTTCATGTGGCTCAGGTATTAAACATTTGTGTTTCTGCTTTTCAAAAAAAAATTAAACTCTGCTCATAATCCTTTTGGTATTGGTATTGGTTTATTATTGTCACTTGTAGCGAGGTACAGTGAAAAGCTTGTCTTACAAACCGATCGTACAGGTCAATTCATTACACAGTGCAGTTACATTGAGTTAGTACAAAGTGCATTGATGTAGTACAGGTAAAAACAGTAACAGTACAGAGTAAAGTGTCACAGCTACAGAGAAAGTGCAGTGCAATAAGGTGCAAGGTCACAACAAGGTAGATCGTGAGGTCATAGTCCATCTCATTGGATAAAGGAACCGTTCAATAGTCTTATCACAGTGGGGTAGAAGCTGTCCTTAAGTCTGGTGGTACGTGCCCTCAGGCATCTGTATCTTCTACCCGATGGAAGAGGAGAGAAGAGAGAATGACCCGGGTGGGTGGGGTCTGTGATTATGCTGGCTGTTTCACCAAGCCAACGAGAGGTCAAGACAGAGTCCAAGGAGAAGAGGCTGGTGTCCGTGATGCACTGGGCTATGTCTTGTGGTCCTGGGCAGAGCAGTTGCCTTTTGGGAGAACATCCATTGCCAACAGACTCTTGAAACAGATACTCCATCCATGCTCTATTTTGGGAAGAGATTCGTGAATCCTCATTGGTTCCTAGGAATCCCTGGTCCATAACTGCTCAAAGTGGAGACTGAACCTCTTTTCCCGCAGCTTGAGTCATGACATCGAAACTGTTTTCCTTTCCTCTCCTCCACTTTCTCCTCCAAATTAGTTTGGACAAGACAAGCCCATTGTGAAGCTTTTATCTATTAACATTTCAGCAGTGTATCTTCTTGTGGTAATGAGAATCTTGAGTCCATGCATCGGGAAGCCAGGTCTGCCATCTGACCAACAACCTACTAGCTCACCCTTGCTGCTCACATAGTTCCCACAATGGTTTTGTGAAAGATTGCTGGGAATGCAAGGATTAACGACTGGCAATGTAAGGGTTAATGGTATGCTTTTCATTGTCAAGTAGCTTCCCAAAGTAAAGAATGATCTCAGGCATGGTGTGATATTAGTTTTGTCTAGTTTTAATGTCACTTGTAAGTGGGAAAGAAGTGGTTTCATCTATCACCTCGGAACACACAGAATGGGAGTCATCTTTGATCCAGAATCAGAATCAGGTTTATTATCAATAACATATGTCGTGAAATTTGTTGTTTTGCAGCAGTTATCAAAAATTAAATAAATAAATAATGCGAAAGAGGAATAACGAGGCAGTGTTCATGGACCATTCAGAAATCTGATGGCGGAGGGGAAGAAGCTGTTCCTGAAGTGTTGAGTGTGGGTCTTCAGGCTCCTGTACCTCCTCCCTGATGGTAGTAATGAGAAGAGGGCATGTCCCAGGTGGTGAGGGTCCTTAATGATGGATGCTGCCTTCTTGAAGGTGTCCTCGATTGTGGGGAGGGTTGTGCCCGTGATGGAGCTGGCTGAGTTTATAACCCTCTGCAGCCTCTTTCAATCCTGCGCAATGGAGCATCCATACTGGGCTGTGATGCAGTCAGGATGCTCTCCACTGTACATCTGTAGAAATTTGCAAGAGCCTTTGGTGACACACCAAATCTCCTCAGACTCCTAATGAGGTAGAGCCACTGGCACTCTTGCCTGAGGGACTGCTGAAGAAGATGACAACAACATCATACTGGGAGCTCCTGGCAGGTTGGAGATACAAAGATGAGATTTCAGGAAAAATAGTGGTGTACAGGACAAGGAATTATCTCTTGAAAATTGGCAATAGATTCTGCACAGTTTACACTGAGCACTTATTCCTAGCTTATGATACCCACAAAATGCAGCAAAGAAGACTGAGAGGTCAAAGGTGTTTCTGAAGTGTGTCCTACAAGAGGAGCTGACCTGTGATATTACTGATGAGACAACATCTTGTGTCCAGAGTAAGATGATACTCCAATAACACCTGGGGAATCAACAAGTTCAATTCAGGTGGCACAAGCACCGTTGAGAGTGTGCAAACCAATGATAAGGTTAAACTTGTAAATGGTGTAAAATGTATGGTCTGTGGGGAGCCTTTGAATAAAGGGGACATTGCCTGTTTTGAGCTCCTTGTGTATCTGTCTGCACTCTGCAAATAGACTTTGTTGGATGTTAGGAAACCGCAGACAGCACATGTCCCACACCCCATCTGATTCCCCCCAGCTCTCATGTCACTGCTACCTCAGCCCTCTGGCCAGACCCTTTCCCACTGAGTTGCCTGTCTGCTGCCCACAGCCCAGGAACATCATAGCTGCAAAGCCCCAGGTCTGAAGTCAGGGGTATGCTCAAATTTCAGGTCCCCATATTAAATATAAAGCTGTCATTTTTTAAATTGCAGGTTGGACCTGAGCTTGGTGAAGAGATGTGTTCAACAAGTGATTGGAGTTCATCACAAATCTTGAAGGTTATTAGAGTATCTTCTAAGTATTAAAACATTGATACACCATTCATTGTATTGCTTTGTCTTGTACTCCCACGTATCCATGTTAAAAATTTAATGTGTACAATGCAGAAAATAGATCCCATACATTATCACAGATGCAAACAAAGATAAAAATAGAGTGGAGAAAGAAGTCGTTCTTGACTGTGTCCTGGAGGTGGAACTGATGAGCTCATTATTATATTTTGAAAAATCCCTGATCAAACTGCAGTTAAATTCTGAGTGACTGCTTTGTACTTGAGGGATATGGTAATATAATAAAGTTACCAGGCATCTGCAATCTTTGATTTTCTGATACAATGGAGTGTAAAGTTAAATGAGTTGGTATGACATCTATACATTTCTGCCTTTACCAACTTAACACAGAACGGTATAGCACCAGAACAGGCCCTTTGGCCCACAGTGTCTGTGCTGATCATGACGCCAATTTAAACTGCACGTCTGCCTGCACATGGTCTATATCCCTCCATCCCCAGCCTGTTCATGTGTCTGTCTAAATGCCTCTTAAATGTTGCTGTTGTATCTGCTTCCACCACTTCCCCTGGCAGCCCGTTCCAGGCACCCGCCACTCTCTGTGTAAAAAGACTTGCCCTGCACATCTCCTTTAAACTTTCCCCTACTCATCAAAGCTATGCCCTCTAATATTTGATATTCCTTCTTCTTATCCAGTCATTTGGGATCAGGGATCAGTCACTTCCGTTCCAGTTTTATGGGTTTTGAGGGGGCCCAGTGAGGTTGATGTAGGAACCTCAGACTTCTCCAGGGCTGGGCAGGTGGTAGCTGACGGGATGGCTGCATGGGTGGGGTATTGGTGAGGTGGTTTGCCCCTTCCACCTTTTATGCAAGGCCTCTGTGTGCTCCTGATGATGAACACTCCTTCTCCACTTTGAGCTTCATGGGCCAGAGATTCCCAGGAGTTTGTGGGAACATTGCATTTCTTCAAAAGGCTTTCAGCACATCCTATTGTTTATTGTCATGGGCATACATACCCAGGGTGTAAACGCCATGAAAATTAGCTTTTTGCAGTAGCAGCACAGTACGTTACATTACATCCCAGAATCTTTTCCTCTGTTCACCTGGTAATCCCTTCCCAGGTCAGGGCTCGGAATATAGTGCCTGTTACAGAACTCTGGTGTCAGATGTGCAAACAAAGTGGCCTGCCCGATGTAGCTGACTGAGTGTAACTGTGGCCTCCATAACGGGGATGTTGGTCCAGTAGAAGGCACTGACATTAGTTCATTTGCCCTTCTTGACAAGGATTTTGCGAAAACATTGTTGGTGGTATTTTTCCTGTGCCTTGAGATGCCTGCTGTGGGTAGTCCAGGTGGTAGAAGCATGTAGGCAGGCACTGCTGCCCAGTAGACCATGACTTTTGTGCCAAGTCTAAGATCTTGATCTTCAGGTACCCCTTTCCTCAATTGACCCATGGCTATGCAGGTGCATTGAAGGTGGTGATAAATTCATCATCAATGTCTCCCTTTGCTGAGAGGTATCTCCTGAGCAGTCCATGTTTTCGAGGGTCTCATCATGAACTTTTATTCTCAGAGGGCGTACTATCAGACTATATGCTGGTTGACTTTTTGAAGCTGTAACAAACAAAAATCCAAAGCTTATGAAGTATCTGAGGCAAAATAATCAATAGTCCAAACTGTAGTTTAGTTCCAGTATGTTCATTTAGTAATAACGATGTTTATTTGAACCATAATCTCCTGACTTCTTGTTTGTATCATGACAGCATCCTGGAAAGAAACACCAAAAATGGCACCAACACTCAAGGAGGTTTCACAAAGGCAGATTACCATGGATCATCCTGGCATCTTCCGTAGTGACCATTGCCGTTGTGATGGGGGCACTGAAATTAACAGCAGCGAAGAAATGAAATAAATCCCCATTTATTTCTGTGATTAGCCTACATGATTGCCAGTATCTTTATTCCATTGTTGTGGCATTACACTCCCCTCAACCTGGTAAAGTTACATCAGAAAATAGGAGATAAGAGCAGTTGGAGGCCATTCAGTCCCTCAGGCCTGCTGCACCATTCACCCTGTGCCACAGTGAGCAGCGCCGCTGCCTCCCAGCTCCAGTGACTCGGGTTCAGTCCTGACCTCAGGTTGCTGTCAGGGTGGAGTTTGCACGTTCTCCCCGTGCTCATGTGGGTTTCCTCTGGGTGCTCCAGTTTCCTCCCATATCCCAAAGACATGCAGGTTGGTAAGTTACTTGTAGTGAGGTGTAGAGTGAGTGTAGGTGAGTTGTAGAGTCTGGTAGGGAGTTAATGAGAAAGGTATTGGTTTAGTATTGTCACTTGTACCGAGGTACAGTGAAAAACTTGTCTTGCAAACCGATTGTACAGGTCAATTCATTACACAGTGCAGTTACATTGAGTCAGTACAGAGTGCATTGATGTAGTACAGGTAAAAACAATAACGGTACAGAGTAAAGTGTCACAGCTACAGCAGCATCCAGAAACAAATAAGATGTCAGCAGAATTACACATGGGATATTACAACCAGTGGAGGATAAGACATTTCAAGGAGTAATTTAGCATATATATTGTGACGTGTGTTAATTTTTAATAAGGATATGTAATGTTTTGCCCACTTAAGACAGGATGATTCCTACTTAAGCCATCTCATTCTTATCTGATATGGAGAGAGGTTGGCTCATTTTTTGAAGATGCCAACACGACAGGTGCAGGGGTGCCAGGATTTGAACATTCAAGTCAGTGGACAGAGATTAGGAATAGCAACTCTTATTATGCGGGTTATACCCATGTCCCAAACCTTCACAGCAGAAAAGGGCAAACTTTTTTTAAAAAAAACAAAATGCATTGTAAACAGTTTGACCTGAACAAATAAGTGAAACAACTGCACTAAGTGTTTTTGTTAATTTATTTGTCTCCCTCTTTCATTTCACTTTAAATTAGTGAGAACACTTGCTTCTTAGGGTTCTCAGAAAGTACAGAGATGCTGCTGCTATTGGTGTTTCAGTTTCTCCTAGCTGTGAGGTTTTTTTTCTCATTCTGAAATTACATCCTGAGATAGTGCTTAAGTCTCTCGT